>NC_135619.1:70228065-70528065 GCF_053574225.1 Canis aureus
CCACATCAAGAGATGGGGTCTATTTCCCTTCCTCTGAATCTGGACATGAGTTCATGTGACTAACAGAATGTGTCAGAAATAAGATTGTGATGGATTTAGACCTAGCCATCAAAAAGTCTGCTTCTGTAACTGTCACGCTATAAGAAAAAAGTCCGGACATCTGGTAACCCCAGTACATTACAGAGTCGAAGAACCACTCCACCAAGCCCCACAAAATGGCAGAGTTGCATCTATTTTTAGGCTACTCACTCTTTAGTGGTTTGTTCCCCCCCCAAAAAAATTTTTTAAATACTTTATTGATTCATAAGAGACACAGAGAGAGGCAGAGACATAGGCAGAGGGAGATGCAGGCTCCCTGCAAAGAGCCTGATGTGAGACTCAATCCTGGGACTCCAGGATCATCCCCTGAGCTGAAGGCAGAAGCTCAACCACTGAGCTACCCAGGCATCCTCCCAAAAAAATAACGCACCAAAGATGATATAGAAAATTTCATCCTTACAGAGCATTTCCTCATGATTATTGGCAGTTGGCCCCCAAGTAGTCTCACAGCTAACAGCTGTTCTAACTTATGTTTCCAAGACTAGTTATGCCCATTCTTAAAGTTGAAATAAATTTAAACTTCAGGTGAATTTTTTAATGAAGGAAATGATGCATTGTTTACTTTTTCATAACTGGATTTCACTGAATATAATATTTCTGATATTTACCCATGGTGGTGTTTTTTCTTAGTCTTTTATTGTTTTTGTTATCATAGTTATTCTTTTTTTTATCATAGTTATTCTCTGAGTATGCCCACATTTGTTTATCTACTCCCCTGATGGTAAACATTGAGATTGTTTTTAGTTTTTGCCTATAATCAATAAAGCTGCTTTGAAAATGTTGATACACATCTTTTGTAGACATATGTTATCATTTCTCTCTCATAAACCTTTAGGAATAGTGACTGGCTCATAGAATAGGTAAATGCTTAATAGTCAAAGAAACTGTTCTAAAGTTCCCCAAAATGGTTTTACACTTTTACATTCTTCCCAAAATGTATGCAATCCGGTTGCTATTACTACACATCCTCATTACTGTCTAGAGTTGTCAGTGATTTGAATTTCAGTTATTCTAGTGTGCATATAGAGGATTTTATTGGGGTTTTAATTTATGTTTCTCAGATGACAAATATGTTGAATGCCTTTCAATGTCCTCTAGTTCATTTGTTTATCTTCTTTTGTGAACTAGATATTTGTCTCTTGCCCAGTTTCATTGGATCATAATCTTTTTATTTTGATGTGCAAAAGTTCTTTATATATTCTGGATATAAGTCCTCTGTTAGATGCATGTATTACAATGTTTTATCCTCTGTGCTTTGTCTTTCGATTTTCTTAATGGTCTCTTTTGGTGACTAGAAGTAATTAATTCAGATAAATCCAGATTTGGTGATTTGCCCCCTATGTTTAGTCTTTTTCATATTCAAAGAAAGAGATCACAGACTTGTTCTTTTGTTTTCTTCCAGAATATTTAGAATTTTGGTTTGCATTTAATTCTATGATTCATCTCAAAATAAATTTTCTGTGTGGTGTGAGGTAAGATTCCTTAATCATTTCATGTAACTATCTGATTGTTCTAGCATCATTTCTTGAAAAGACTTTCTTTTTAAAACTATATTGTGCAATAGCTTGGCCAAAAATCAATTGATGATATGTTTGTGGATCTATTTCTGGATTTCTTATTTAGTTCCCATAATATATTTCTATTCTATAACACAAAAATTAGAACATTATAGTTTAGAAAGACTTACAATCAGAGTGTGAGTTCTCTAGTTTCATTATTTTCTTTAAAGATTATTTAAATTTCCACATAAATTTTATCAGCTTGTCAATTTTTATAATAAAATCACTAGAATTTTAATCTGAAGTGTATTAAATCTGGCAATTTGAAGACAATCAACATGTCAGTGGGTCTTCCCATTCAATCAGTATAGTACATCTCTGTCTCAGTAACATTTGTCAGTTTTCAGAGTAAGGGTCTTGTTCATATTGGAAAATATTCTTTTTGGTATTTTGTGACTTTTGATGCTATTACAGTGATTTTCAAATTTCATTTTCTAATTGTTTCTTTATAATACATAGAAATTCACAAGTTTTTTTTTTTTAAGATTTTATTTATTTATTCATGAGAGACCGAAAGAGAGAGAGAGAGAGTCGGAGAGAGAGAGAGAGGCAGAAACACAGGCAGAGGGAGAAGCAGGTTCCCTGCAGGGAGTCTGATTTGGACTCAATCCCAGGACCTTGGGATCATGACCTGAGTGGAAGGCAGACGCCCAACCGCTGAGCCACTCTGGTGCCCCCACAAGTTTTATTTTGATCTCATGTCTTGTGACCTTGCTAAATTCGCTTATTAATGCAAGTGTTTTTAGTTTTGATTTGTTTTTAGATTTTTTAGGATCACTGATGTGAACAATCAAGCTGTCTATGAATAAAGACAGTTTAACTTCTTGTGTGCCCATCTTAATGCCCCTTATTTATTTTTTAGGCCCACTATTTCCAAGAAGCAACAGTATGATGTTAAAAAGAAGTGCCAAAAGTGAACATCCTTATTATATTTCTAATCTTAGTAGCAAATAGCCAGTAAGTCATTAAGTAAGAACCATCTTAGTTACTTACTTAGTATAGAGGTATTTTTACAAATATGCTTTATAAATTAAGGAAGTTTCTGTTCTTTCTAATTCGTTGAGAGATTTTTTAAAAATTAATTATGAGTACCTGTTACTTAAATCCTTTCTCCTACATATGGTAAATTTAATTAATTAGTTTTCAAATGCTAAGCCAACCTTGGATTCTTAAAATAAATCCCTCTTGCTCATGTTTCTTATATATCATTGGATTTGATTTGAAAAAATAATTGTTAGGAATTTCCCCATCTATGTTTCTGAGTTACTGATTCCTGTTTGGTAATATTTTTGTCTGACCTGTTTATCAGAGAAATTCCAAGATAATATAATTAATTGGAAATGTTTGCTTCTCCTCTATTTTCTAAGAGAACATGTATACAGTTGTTAATGGCAAACTTACCATTTGGTAAGATTAATCAATGCAAAATTCTGAGTCCAACATTTTCTTTATGGAAAATTTTGAACTATTAATTCAATTTATTTAATATGTGTAGACATAGTCAAGTTTTCTAATCCTTTTTTGTAAGCTTTCATAGTTTTTATCTTTTTCTTTTGTTTTTGTCTTTAAAATTATTGCCCATCTCTTCCAAATCTCAAATTTATTATAATAAAGTTACTGCATTTATGTCTTTATTATTCTCTTGATGTTTGTGGAACTTAAGAACCTATAGTATGTCTTACTTTTCATTTCTGATACTGATATTCATGTATTTATTAGCTTTTAGTTTTTACTTTTACTCTGGCTGAGTTTCACTTCTTGCTCTAGTTTCCTAAGATGCAAGCTTAGATAATTAATTTTATAACTCTCTTCATTTCTAGTATAATATTTTGACTATAAATTTTCCTCTGAGCACTGCTTCCTCACTGTATCTCATGTATTTTAATATTTCTGTTTCATTTTCATTTGTTTCTATTTCTTTTTAATCTATTAGTGCCTTATATTTGAAGGGTTTCTTTTTTTGGGTCTTTTTTTTAGGGTTTCTTTGTAAATATATAGTTGGAATTTGCTTTTTTATCCATTATGAGGATATTTACCTTTTTTTAGCATGTTTGATCCATTTGCATTTAGTGTAATTATCGGCATGGTTACATTTAAATATACTTCTATTTGTTTTCCACTTGTCACATCTGTTTTGTTTCTATTCCTCACACCTGCCTTTTTGAGTTAACTCAATATTTGCTATGATTCCATTTTTCTTAGGTAGTTTACCTTAGATAGCTATATCTCTTATTTTATTTTTTATTATCTTAATGTTGTTTTGTCACTATAATGTTGTTGCAAGACTTCTCCCAGCCTATTTAAAAATATTATATCACTTTAAATATAAGATAAGAACAATATAATGCAATATTTCGTATTCTTTTTCACATTTTTATGCTGCTATTGTCATATATTTTACTTCTACCTGTGTTGTAAATGTCAACAATATTTATATATATTTTTGCATTAAGCATTCAATTATTCATTGAAGTTATTAAAAATTGATTTAAAATTTTCAGTTTTATTTTGCCTCATGTATGCTACTTTTGGCATTCCTCCTTATTTTGTGTAAATCAGAATTTTAACCTGATATTATTGTCCTCTGCCTGAGGAAATTTGTTTCACATTTCTTATTCTCTAGTTTGCTAGCGATGAATTTACTCAGATTTTTAAAAATATAAAATATTTTAATTATACTATTACTTCTAAGGGATATTTTTACTCAATATGGATTTCTGAATCAACAGATCTTTTTGCAGCACTTTAAAGATTCAATTTCACTGCCTTCTGACCTCTATCATACCTAATTAAAAGTTAGTCATCATTATTATATTTATTGCCTTGTAATTAGTATATTTTTTCTGTGGATACTTTATAATTTTATCTTTATTCATTGTTTACAGCAGTTTGACTCTGTTATCTGCCTGTTATTTCCTGAGCCTCTTAGTCTTGTGAATGAATTTTTTTTTTCTCCAAATTTGAACGTTTCTGGTCGTTATTTCTTCATTTATTTTTTTCACCACTTTCTTTATCCTCTCCTTCTGGGATTTTGATTACACTCATAGTAGAAAATTTCATACTGTTCCACGTATTCTTGAAGCTCTGTTTAAATGATTTTAGTATTTTCTTTTATGGCTGGACTCCACATTATATTGAACCATCCACAGGTCCTTTTTCTGTTGTATTCAAACTGCTTTAGATCCACACTATTGTTTTGTATAGAGTATTTTTCTATTCTAAAAAGTCCTTAGGTTATTTCTTATAGCTTTGATGTCTCTCCTCAGAATGCTCAAATGTTTACTAATTCTTTCACTCTTTTCTTTTTTGTAATTTCTTTAAGAAAGTTATAATATCTGGGGATCCCTGGGTGGCGCAGCGGTTTAGCGCCTGCCTTTGGCCCAGGGCACGATCCTGGAGACCCGGGATCGAATCCCACGTCGGTCTCCCGGTACATGGAGCCTGCTTCTCCCTCTGCCTATGTCTCTGCCTCTCTCTCTCTCTCTGTGTGTGACTATCATAAATAATTTTTTTAAAAAAAGAAAGTTATAATATCTGTATTAAAGTCCCTTTCTATGAATCTCATCCTCGAGTCCTCTGCCAGTCTGTTCCTCTTTTCTATATTTCCTCTTGATTATTAACTACATTTCCTTCCTTCTAGGTACAGTTAGGGAATTTTTATTGCATACATGAAATTGTAGATTTATGTGGACACTCCTGGATTTTGTTGTTTTTCATAACAATGTTGAGATTTTTGTTGTTGTTGTTTGGTTTTGTTATTTCCATGCAAGATAATTAATTTCCTAGAAGGTCTTCTTGGATTGGATTTATTTCTTTCTAGGGCCAGTTTACTTTATTTTATTTTCTTTGCATGGTCCCTGGGTTTAGTGTTTGTTCTTTTGGCACAGTACTTCTCTGTTTCCAGTGAAAAACACATAGTTTTTACTAAGCTTCTGTAATTTGATGAGACAGACATCACTTCCAAATTATGTCTTCCCAGTACCGAGTAACTACTGAAACCACCCAGTTCTTTAGCTCTCAGCTGCTGGTTTTTGTTGGGCTTCTTAATAATTTCTTGGTGCTTTTCTCATGAATATGAATTTTAGGAATAGTCAAAGGTTTAGAAAATAGCTAGTATGTAGAATTTGGGGCTTCTTAAATGTGGGTCATTATATTCTATTCAAACCCTGATCAATTTCCAGTCTTAAGTTCATATCTCTTTCTCTTTCACCCAGTAATGCTATTCTTTTATGTCTGAGTTTTCTTCCCTAACACTCACACTGAAAAAGCTGAGTAAATTTGGAACTCATCTAATTTATCTCTCATTTCAAGAATCATATTTACCTAGTTTTGCTTGCTCTCCAACACTTCCAAATATCTTTTTTTATTTTTTTAAGATTTTATTTATTTATTCATGAGACACCAGAGAGAAAGAGAAACAGAGACACAGGCAGAGAGAGCAATAGGCTCCATGCAGGGAGCCTGACGTGGGACTCGATCTGAGGTCTCCAGGATCATGCCCCGGGCAGAAGGCAGCACTAAACCACAGAGCCACCCAGGATTCCCACTTCCAAATATTTTAAAATATTTTTTCAGAGTTGTAATTGTTATTGCCATTAGTATAAATCCAATACGAGTTACTCTGATATTACCAGAATTGGACCTCTCTTCAAAATATTGATATTAACATAAAGTTATCTGTGATATGGTTCTTTAATTCTAGGAATGTTCAGTTAATTATTTATCAGGGATATAAACTTATCCCACACAGGATACAAGAGTAGCTTATGGTAGAAAAGAGCCAATTTACTCTATCTTGCACCAAAGGCTTGACAGACAAGATCACCTGAGACCACGTCTGTAGGTAGGCAATATTTTTCCTTATTATCACATAAGACAACTGAGTCATAAAGAATTTCCTCAAAGCTATAGAGTTTAGATTTGACACAATCAGGATTCAAGTAATTATCAAATTCTAATATCTATAATCTTTCCATTGATCCTTCCATGATCCAAATATTTCTGATATTTATATTTTTAACTAAAGATTTATTTATTTACTTATTTATTTATTTATTTAGAACAGGGGGAAGGGCAGAGGGGAAGGGAGAGAGAGAATCTTAAGCAGGCTACACTCAACACAGAGCCCAACACAGGGCTCAATCCCAGGACCCTAAGATCATGACCTAAGCCAAAATCAAGAGTCAACTCGCTTAACCTACTGAGCCACCAGGTGCCCCAGTGATTTTTTTTAAGTGAACCCAACTCGAGGCTTGAACTCAGGACCCTGAGATCAAGACCTGAACTGAGATCAAGAGTTAGATGTTTAACCAACTGAGCCACCCAGATGCCCTAAATATTTCTGAAATTTCTGAGACTTTGTCAAACCAAAGATGTGAACGTTCCCATCATCCAGGCCCATCTAGGAAGTAGCTCAGCATATATAGGAAATTGATTTTATACTGATTTGCAAATGTTTATTGGCAATAGTTTGTGTGGAGCTCTGTGTTAAATGTTGTTATGCCTCTTCGGGATTTTGTAGAAAAGATTTTTGTGAAATATTAGTAAGGTTTACCATAGACACCAAAGTTGGAATTGTAGGTACAATTGTCAGGTAGCTAAAATGAATTGAAAATGGTTCCCTGCTTCTTTGGAGAAAATAACTTAGTAACTTAAATAATAGAAAAGGAAAGAAAATGGCAGTCCTGGGAGGGGTGATCTCCACAACAAATGTTATTCTATCTTCTACTCCTGCTTTCCAATTGGAATGAGTCCTACTCTCTGGCCAATAAAACAAGGCAATTTAAAAATGAAAGCTTTTCAAGGCAACCCCAGGACAAGTTGCATGGGTTACCAGGGAAAGGTGTTTCTGTCATTTTTCAGTCCAAAGTTTCTTCTGGGCCGTGATGCTTAATGGAATACTCAGTGTGGATTTGCAACTACTCTCATGTAGTTACCACACCAGCTTTGACAAATCCCTGGAGGGAACTCTGAAGAACATAGGCTCAAGTGTACCCTTTTAGATGTGATTAATCCTTCCTCTAATGATACCATTTTACCATGCTAAGCACCTTTAGAAGCCTTGGAAAACCTGATAGTCTCAGTCAAGGAAAACTGTAGGGACATTTGTGTGTGTGTGTGTGTGTATGTGTGTGTGTGTGTGTGTGTGTGTGTGTGTATAGTTACAGATGAATGTTTGTATACTCCAAAATTCATATGTTGAAGCCCTAATCCTCAATATGATGGTATTGGGAGACAGGGCCTTTGAGACATAGATGATCTGATGAAAATTAGTGCCCTTGTAAAAACAGGCAGAAGATAACTATCTTTCTCTCTCTCTTTCTTCCCCACCTCCCAACCCAAACTGCCCTCTCTGCCATGGGAGGACGTGGCAATAAGACAGTCATCTGCAAGCTAGGAAGAGACCCCTGACTAGAAACTAAATCAGCTGACAACTTGATCTTGGATTTCCAGCTTTCAGAATTGTGAGAAACAAATTTCTGTTGTTTAAGCCACTCAGTCTGTGATATTTTGCCATGACATCTCACTCAAATTAATATGTAGGTTTTGATGTTATTAATAATTACATTAATTGCTAGGTTTTTAACTTATTAATTGTTATTATTTTCCATGTGTAATGCAACCTTCTAGGCATTTGCTTACCTCTGTTCTCTTACTGCTGACAACAAACCAACCCGCAGAAATCACGAGTTGCATATGTGTTCTCCATTTTGCATCTAAAGGAACTGAAGCACGTGATTAAGCCAATAAAGGATATGCTTAAGACTCAAATTCATATGAGTTTGGAAGAAAATTTGGCTGCCAACCAGTGAATACACTGGTACAATAGGAATTGGGGCATTAAATATGAAGTATTCCCTCTGGGCAGTGATGTCCTTAATCTCATCACTGACTGGTTCAGAGCATAGATCTTCTGATGAGAGCATGATTTTTCCTGGAGATTCCCAGCATCTTGTCCTAATTATCAAGGGCTCTGGACTCCTACCTAGCTCCTTTCAGATCTCTTCTGGAAACATTGGCTCCTCCAACCCTAGTCACATGTGGCAGGACTCTTCCAAAAACCACCAAATGGCCTGCAGGCTTCACTTTGAGTATTAAGTAACACCCTTTGCCCGGGTGCTGTGGTCCACAGGATTTGCTCACTGTCAGTTCCAGTTCACACTCAATCCCAAGACAGGACACTCAAATAATCTTGATATCACAGCAGAAACAGGCTAGGATGTCCCATTGGACAGAAGGAAAACTTCTTCCCTCTTAAAATATTACTAGTCTCAGGTACCAAGAAATCCAAGTCCAGAATGAAATCATAAATCTGGAAGCTTCTTTAAAAGTCAGGCATTGGAATCTCTGTTACATTTGAGTTTAGTTGAATGACTCCAGCTATTTTCTTACTCTAATATCTGGAGTTCAGCCAACCACAGGACCCTTGCTTTCTGTTCATTTGTAAATTAATATATCTGGAAGCAAAGATTGTCTCTGAAAAACGCAGATTCGCTTTTCTCCAAATGTAATGAAATTATGTTTGGGGAAGCCTCTGTTGATGTCCAAGAATCTTTATGAGCCTTTTAAAGTCATTGTTTTCTTCTCACAAATGAGAACTTGCTGATGCCAAGGAGTAATGAGCTGGAAAACCACATGGTGACAGTTGGTTCTTAAGCTGGCCCGGGTGCATAGCAAGGCCTGCTGGGGAAAGAAGCTTGTGACTTCCTCACTTCTTGCTTGTTCTCTGTTTCCTACTTTTCCTTCTTTTCTTCTTCCTCTCTCACTTTCTCCCTCCTTTATCCTTTATGCAATAAATACAGGCTTTAAAATACACTGACCTGGGTACAAATGTCAACTTGTCACTTAGTTGAATGGTCCATTACTATTGTATGAACATGATACTTAATCTCACTGAGTCTCAATTTTCTTATCTCTGAAATGGTGATGATACATCCCTTCTTCACTTCTTTTTTTGGAAAAGAATCTATCTTTGATTCAAGTATACAATTTTACCCTATGCAACTTCTGTGACTTGAAAGGGTAGAGAAGATCCTCACATTCAAGAGTAGTTGAGCCATTACAGTCAATAATGGTCATCTTGTCACTCTGTAGAGCAAGTTCAAAAACCCATAACTTGAGTAGTGATAGGTTGGGCTGTCACATGGGGGATTAAACTTCTCTCTTGACCCCTAAAAGCATGCTGTCTCAGAGATCTAGATTCCATCACATGGCAATAAGGGGAGCTATCCTGAGGATGAAGCTGTCACACCAAATGGGGACAAAAGAAGGGGGGACAACTGAAACTCAGTCCTTGATTATGCTCTATACCTACATTAGACCTGGATTCCCTGCACATGAGACAAATTCCCTTATTCCTTAAGCCAGTTTGAAGAGGGTGTTTGTTGTTGTTATTGTTTGTATCCTAAACCATCCTAAATATGTGAAAATAAAATATGCGTGATCATTTAGACACACAATTAATATATGTCAGGTCCTCAAGAGGTGTCCATCAACTTCCTTCCTTCTAATTTAGACTTTCTCCCTTTATTCATTTCTCCCTTTTTTCTCCTTTTCCTTCCTCTGTAACCCAAACATATCTTGGCATTACCAGGCCTGAAAACCCACATAAAGTATGAAAATATTGTTAAGATTTCTTGGTTTCCGAGAAACAAGAGATCCTTTCAATTTACTCAAAGCACGGAGGGTTTGGTGCAGAGAGACACATTACAAAAGGAAAACTGGATCCTCAGCCACTTGTATCAGCTCTGGAGGGATTTAAAAAATAACTGGAAAGAACAGAAACCACAGTACTTCTGGGCCTCATGACCCAATGCTTTCCACACACTGGAACTCTTGAGTATTCCTTTTATATTCTCAGCAGAAGAAAACTGTACACCCATGCTCTAATGGGACCTAGCCATTGTCTTTCTACAAATACTCCCTGTCCCAGTGGTCTCTGTCTCAGTATCTCACATTTCAATCCAAAAAACAAAGGATGTGATGGGTACATAGCTCCAGTGAGGCAGAACTCCGAGTCCACCAGCCACCCTACAAATTGGCTATAAGAAGCCATTGTTCCTTCTGTAGTCCAGTCATCTTTGACCAGAGTTACTGAGCCACATTGCATTAGGTCACAACTATATATACATCTTCAAACAATGGTCATTTATCAAATAGTTAGGTAAGTACATAGTGTTAGGTACTATGTCATGAATAAAATAATCAAAGAACTTTCCAGGTAAAGTTGTCTTAGAAATAAGGAGATGGAGCAAATAGATATAAATCAAGTTGTAATAAGAAAAGGAAACCCAGAGTGAGAGGGTATAAATATGTTGTGTGTAGGAGGAAAATATAACTGATACATTATAGGCAGGGAACGCCACTCTGAGCTATGCTTGAATCAAGATCTAAATGCAACATGGGAGTGAACTACTTCAGTATTGCAAGAAAGACTATTGGAATCGTGCAAATGTCCAGGATCAAGAATGTGCTTGATTTCCTGAATGAACAATCCATAGGCCAGTGTGGCTTCAGTGATGGGAGAACAGGGAGAGGGTAGGAGATCTGAACAGTGGCGTTGGTGTCCCTCTTTCCTCAATAGTGACATTAAAAGATGACAGTTGTTCTCAGAGGGGTCCAAGTTCATGTGGACATCTTGTGGCTTGGCCTCTTTGGTAGAGGGAACTGAGATACATGTCTAGAACTTCCAAGTTCCACCGTGAGGTGACTTACCCTATTTTTTCCCATTAGGTTCCATTAATGAGTTTAGTACTTTTTTTTTTTTTTTCAGTTCCTGGCACTTCTCTGTGGCATGGTTCCTCTCATCCATCTTTTCCTTCTGAGATACCTCATCCTGCAGCTGGAAGGAGTTTCTTAGGACAACCTGAAGACACAGTACAAGAATTGTATATCTCCTACAACTAGAACATAGCTGCTGGAGGACAGTAGCTTTAGTTTGTTTTCAAGTGTAATCTCACAGCTTTGACTAGCACCTGGTATATAATATGTCCTCAGGAAATCTTGGTAGCTGACAGTATCTCTGTGTTCAACACAACTGTGCTTGATCCCCAGCAGAGCCTCTTGTTGGCCTCTGCAGCTCCAGGGTCTTGCAAATTGGAGAAGTGTTTCTCTTCTGACCAATGACATAGATTCCTCTTTGAAATCTTGGGTAGGTTGCGTTCATCCTAGGTTTAAATTTTTATTAGGTTTCTGTGGTATAATAATGTTTTTAAAAATTGGTCTTTGTCCTGGTTCCTGATGTAATGCTCCTAAAACCCACCTGAGTGATTAGAGTGCCTTTTATATTTCATTGAAATGACTCATAGGATGAAGCAGACTACATAGCTTCAAGATGTTGGTGGGGGGGGAGATGGTTACCAGAAAAGTCAACCCAGAACCTAAGGATTGGAACCTTCAGCCCTACCTCTTGACCTACCCTGGAAGGGACAGGAGCTGGAGATTAAATTAAGTCACAGTGGCTAATGGTTTAATCAATTACATCTATAGACTGATGCCTCTCTAAAAACTTCTAAAGGATAGGATTTGGGGAGCTTCTGGGTTGGTGAACACATGGATGTGCCAAGTGGATGGAGCACTCTAAAAGGACATGAAAACTCTATACTGCACCCCTCCCCCAATACCTTATTGGATGCATCTCTTCTATTTGTCCATTCTTATGTTGTATCCTTTATAATTAACCAGTAATCATGAATGCTTTCCTAAGTTCTGTAAGTTGTTCTAGAAAATTATGGAAACCAAGTAGGGGGTTGCAGGAGCCCCCACATTTGTACTTGTCTGGATAGAAGTATGGATAGTCTGGGGGTTTCACTTGCAGCTGGCATCTGAAATGAGGGCAGTCTTGTGAGGCTGAGCCCTTACTCTGCATTAACTTTAGGTAGTTAGTGTCTGAATTGAACCAAATGGTTCAATGGCTGGTGACAATGGTTGGTGTTGGAGAATTGACATATTGGCTGCTGGTAATGGAAAAAACCACACAGTTCCCAAAAGGTAGTCTATTAGGCTAGTGATTTTAACTTTCCCCTTGTCAAAGATGTAGGATTAATTCTTGGAAGATTATTAGGCTGACAGTTTGGAGGTATTAACTAAGGAAACCCTATCTGTAGGGATCAGAGGTAGAATGGGCCAATGGCTGGGGTTGGGTTCTCAGTTGCTGGGCCCAGCAGACAGAAGCCAATAAGCTAGAATGAGATTTGGGATTGAGCCAAAGGCGACACATAAGTGCTAAGGATCAAAGCCTGTGAAAACAAGAGCTAACCTGCATGGCTACGGAGCCATATAAGGTTGCTTCATCCAAGGGTCAGGATCTAGGCCAGGACTTGAGTCAGCAGACATAGCCTGGGACTGGGGGTGGGGGAGTGGGGGTGTCAAAAGCAGCAGGGCTGCAAGGCTCTGTGGAGTCTTCATCTTCTTTTAATCTGTTGATTAAGACAACTGATAATCAGCTTCACTTAAGGAAACAGGGTCATCAGACAGGTCACCTGCTGTCCTGCTCCACAGTTATGGAGAGAATTAGGATTGTAGGGAAGTAGAAGACCAAATAGGCAATTAAACAGAAGTCATAGATTTCCTGTAGGATAATTACAATCACTTGTTTCTGTTGTCTGAATTAAGTAGACCAAACTGCAGACAATATGCATGCGTATTGCCCACCTCCGAGGATCCTTGCCATGGCTACACTGGTGAGGGGGGTATTTTTCAGAAAAGGATCTGCTGCTTCTGCAGCCTTAAGGTATAGAATTATGGAAGGAAATCAGTAGTGCCAAGAGGGTTTAAGGAAACAACCGGAGGCAGAAAGGTTCTACCTTAAATTGTAAGGTAAAATAGAATTGTGGCTAAGCAAGCTTATACTAGAACAAGACCAACAAAGGTCAAATACTGGTTCTGCTACTTCTTATCTGTGTGTGATTCATGCTCTAGATTAATAGGCACATCTGCCTTTTAAGAGGTTGCCTCACTGCTGTCCATTTAGTCTTTGTTGGTCACCTATAAATAAAGCCAAGCTATCAGGATAAGGAACCTCTCTTTCTGCTATCAACCCTATGTATTAATCCTATCCTGCCACTGTTTCACTGCCTCCCCCAATTCCCAAACATTAGCTTTAGCTCAAAATGTCTGTTCAAACAAGAGCTTCTCTTTGAGTATCTGTAACCTAAGTGTAACGGATCAGTGGATTCTCCTAAGTACTCAGAGACCAAGCCTAAGTAGAAGAAGCTCAGCAGGGATCTGTGTTAATAAACAGAAGTCACAGAGAGTGTATACTCCAAAGCATGGACCTTTGGTCCTCTAGGGTTTAGAAACTGAATATAAGGGAAGAAAAGCTGTTAAGATCACAAAGTTGGTCAGTTAGTTGGTAGACCCTGGAACAAAGGCCAAGAATCTTGATCCACTCTTTACTTCATTTTACCAAGCTGCCTTTCTACCTTCGGAGGATAAACAGAACTTTTTTTTTTTTTCAAGGAAAAAAAAAAAAAAAAACAACAACTAAGGCATTTTTGGTATTTTTTGTTGTTATTCAATACTATAATTTTAGCACGTAAGTACTTCATAGAAGGGGAAAATGGAAAATCGCATGCCACCCATCACTCACCCTACCCTAGGTGGTATTTATGTACCCTCATCAGAGGCAAAATGTGGCCTTTTGAGTCAGAGTCAGAATAAAACCCCTGTCATTCTCTCACTCAGTTGTCACGAAGGAACCTTTCTTCAAATGCAGGTTGCATTAGGCAAAAGTGGTTGTGTGTTTGAAATTAAATCACTCAAATCTGATTAAAAACAGGATGTGTAAGCTTCCATTGGGGTTCCTACTTGAATGGGGTGCCATACAAAATCAAGTTGTATTGTATCGTACGGAATGGCTTTGTATTAATGTTCAGAATAACAAGGTCCCGCTGAGAGCCCTTCACATTTCTGAATGGTGCTTGGAGTTTGTCAAAAATTTTCGGGAAGGGATCTGCACCTCCCTGGCTGCATGAGCCACAGTTTGGGAGAAGAAAAAAAGATTGGTGAATTAAAATGACATATTTTTATTACTTTTACGCTTTTGAGCTGCAGTTAAATGAGAACGTGGGGAATCATACGCCTGTTCATTTACCTCTCTGGATTTGCGTGCGAGTTTTACTTAGCAGTGCCATGTGGCAGGACGCATTTGGACTGTGTCAGAGGCCAGCTCTCCTGTTCACCAGCCCTAATAGTATCTTTATGGATAAAATTAGAAATAACACTACCAAACTTGAGATGTTGTTGCAAGAAAACAAAAACAAAAAGACAAATCTTGCAGAAGATCATGGCACGTATAAAGGTAAATAGTACAAACACAGCAAATGGGGAATGGACAGGAGAAAAGCAAGATAGAACCTGGTCTTCTGACATCAGCTTGCTAGGGCTACCATCACAAAATACACAGATTGGGTGGCTGCAACAACAGAAGTGTATTGGCTCACAGTTCTGGAGGCTTGAAGTCCAAGATCAAGATGTCAACAGATTTGGTTTCTTGATGCTTCTCTCCTTGCAGAGGGCACCTTCCTCCTATGTCTTTACATGATCTTCTCTCAATGTAGACACATCCCTTGTGTCTCTCTGTGTCCAAATTTCATCTCAAGAGGACCTGTCAAACTGGATTAGGGACCACTCTAGTGACCTCATTTTGATTTAGTCACCTCTTTAAAATCTCTGCCTCCAGATACAGTAATATTCTGAGGAGCTGGAGGTAAGAGCTTCAGCATATGGATTTCAAGGGGACACAGTTGGACTCATAACAACTCTGTTCTGTGGTTTTTGCTTTGGAGCCACAGAAATACTTTATACAGTCAAAAGCAAAATTAGATAAAAATTTTTCAAAGCAATTCCTAAACGTGCAATATAAATTAATTTTTCCCAGTGTTGACTAAAATGGCATAAGTCAACTACAGTCTGATAGCAATGAAAATTTTTGAACAGAATACAAATAAAACTACCTACTGAAGATTCTAGAAACTGAACAATAACAGGTGAATATAAACTAAAGTAAACATGTGAATAACTTTCCATGACTGAAATGATATTTGCAGGTTTGAGGGGGGGGGTCGCCTTCCTTTATCTCCCTGCTTAGATTCAAGGATGGGTCACATCACTGAATGTGCAGTGGGCATAGGAAAGAAAACCGTGGAAACCCTCTATTTCTAGCCAGAGGACAGAGACAGTAAACTCCCACATGTTGGAGAGTATGGGAAAATTTCCCTTCCCCTTTCCAGAAATACATTTTTTCTCTCCCAGTCCTGTTCCGAGGGCAATCCCAGAAGCAGAACTGTACTGCCATCATAGAAGCATTGCAGTATCTAACATTCTAAGATGAGACCCTTCTCTCTGCCAAGGGGGTGCTAATAATAGGGATCCCAGTAGTTTGGAGAACATGTTGGTTTCTTTTCTTGCCACTGTGCTCTAAAGATGGCCCCAGTCACATGGAATTAGCCAACAGCATGGCAGGGTTAAAATCCAGAAAGAATTCTTTCTGGCCAGAGGGACTAGGAAGAGTGGAATTTGGAAGCTAAGGAGAAAAATCTGGAAAGCAGAGGTCTGTGAAAGGGACACCTGTTTTCTATGTATGAACTTGCATAAAGCCAAGATCCACTCCTGGGAACTGCTTGGGAGAAGCAAAGCCAAGGAAGCATAGTAAAGGCTGTAGGAACTGGACAGTGAAATAAACTATAAACTAAACCCCAGACTGAGCCCTGGGTAGTACATGTGCAGGCAGCTCCAAACAGCAGAGCAAAGACTTTGAAAACTTAACTGACATTAACACCAACCACAGAAAGTGAGATAGGACTTGCAGGGTCAGGCAAATCAGGTGATTGCCTGTTAAAACGAAACTAAAATCAACCTCTTTCAGGGGATTTTAGAAGAATCCAGAGTCTTGAAAAATAATATTCAAAGTTACCTCCAAAATTGTTTGATGTACAAAAACAATGCAAACAAGCAAACAAAAAAACAAAAACATCTGACCAATTGCAAAGGGCTAAGACAGTCATCAGATGCCAACTCTGAGATCAACCAGATGTTGGAATTATCAGACAAAATCTTTTTTTTTTTCAGACAAAATATTTAAAGCAGCTATTATAATATCATCCCTGAAGTAAAGATGAATGAACACTCTTGAATATAAGGATAAATGTAAAGATATGTGAACACAAAAAATAGAAGCAATAAAAAGGAAGAAAAATGGACATTTTATGGCACCTGAGTGCTTCGTCAGTTAGGCATCTACCTTTGGCTCAGGTCATGGTCCTGGGATTAAGTCCTGCCTCAGGCTCCCTGTTCAGCAGGGAGTCTGCTCCTGCCTCTTCTGCTTCCCCCTCCTGCTATCTCTCTGTCATGCTCTCTGTCTCAAATAAATAAATAAAATATTTTTTAAAAATGGACATTTTAGAACTGACAAGTTCAGTACATAAAATAATCACTGAGTGGTTTCAGTAGTAGAATGGACATGAAAAAGGAAATAATTAGTGTACTTGAAGGTGGATAGAAATTACACAGTCTGAAGAACAGAGAGAAAAATTTAAAAATGAGCAGGGGACACCTGGGTGGCTCAGTTGGTTAAGCATCCAATTCTTTTTTTTCTTAATATTTTTTTAATAAATTTATTTTTTATTGGTGTTCAATTTACCAACATACAGAATAACACCCAGTGCTCATCCCATCAAGTGCCTGCCTCAGTGCCCGTCACCCATTCACCCCCACCCCCAGCCCTCCTCCCCTTCCACCACCCCTAGTTCGTTTCCCAGAGTTAGGAGTCTTTATGTTCTGTCTCCCTTTCTGATATTTCCCACACATTTCTTCTCCCTTCCCTTATAGTCCCTTTCACTATTATTTATATTCCCCAAATGAATGAGAACATATAATGTTTGTCCTTCTCCGATTGACTTACTTCACTCAGCATAATACCCTCCAGTTCCATCCACGTTGAAGCAAATGGTGGGTATTTGTCATTTCTAATGGTTGAGTAATATTCCATTGTATACATGCTGTATTTTGTCAAATGCTTTCTCTGCATCTAATGAGAGGATCATATGGTTCTTGGTTTTTCTCTTGCTGATATGATGAATCACATTGATTGTTTTACGAGTGTTGAACCAGCCTTCCCAAGGGAATTCTATCAAACATTTAAAGAAGAAACCATACCTATTCTACTAAAGCTGTTTGGAAAGATAGAAAGAGATGGAGTACTTCCAAATTCGTTCCATGAGGCCAGCATCACCTTAATTCCAAAACCAGACAAAGACCCCACCAAAAAGGAGAATTACAGACCAATATCCCTGATGAACATGGATGCAAAAATTCTCAACAAGATACTAGCCAATAGGATCCAACAGCACATTAAGAAAATTATTCACCATGACCAAGTAGGATTTATCTCCGAAACACAAGCATCCAATTCTTGATTTTGGCTCAGATCATGATCTTAGGGTAGTGAGATCCATGTCCTGCATTGGGCTCTGTGCGCAGCAGGGAGACTGCCTATGGATTGTCTCCCTCTGGCCCTCCCCCTGCTCATGCTCTTTCTCTCAAATAAATAAATAAATAAATACATCTTAAAAAAAAAAAAAAAACAAGCAGAGCTACAAGGACCCATGGAAAAGTTTTCAGTCTCTGATTTCATGCCATTGGAAGCCTAGAAGAGAAATGGAAATGGAACTAAATTTTTGAAGAAACACTGGTTATAAAATCACCCTCAATTTTGAGACATACATGCCTAGATTCAGGAAGTCTAGCAAAACTGAAATGTGATAAACTGAAAGAAAACCATATCTAGAAACATAGGTTACAAGGATGAAAACTGAACATAAATTTAACACCCAAAAATGAATAGGCCAGTTAAAAAAATGGGCAAAAGATACGAATAGACATTTTTCCAAGAAGACATACAGATGGCCAACAGACACATGAAAAGATGCTCAACATCATTGATCAACAGGAAAATGCAAATATAAAATACAAAGAGATATCAGCTCATGTATGTCAGAATGGCTAACATCAACAGCACAAGAAACAAGAGGCGTTGGAGAAAGGGAAACTGTTTTGCACTGTTGGTGGGAATGTAAGCTGGAGCAGTCACTCTAGAAAACAGTGTGGAGGTTTCTCAAAAAGTTAAAAATAGAGCTACCCTATGATCCAGCAATTGTACTACTAGGTATTTACCCAAAGAACATAAAAGTAACTAATTCAAAAGGATACACGCACCTGAATATTTATAGCAGCATTATCTACAATAGCCAAAATAAGGAAATAGCCCAAGTGTCCATAAACTGACCAATGGATAAAGAATATATATATATATATATATATATATATATATATATATATAGTGTGTGTGTGTGTGTATATATATGTATGTAAATGTGTGTATACACATGCATGCTGCGTGCATGTATCTGCGCATGCACACATGATGGAATATTACTTAACCATCAAAAAGAATGAAATCTTCCCACTTACAATCATATGGATGGAGCTAGAGATCATTATGCTAAGCAAAATAAGTCAGTCAGAGAAAGACGACATGTGATCTCATTCATATGTGGAATTTAAGAAACAAAACAAATAAGAAAGAGAATAAAGAGAGAGGCAAACCAAGAAACAGACCCTTAACTATAGAGAACAAACTGATATTTACCAGAGAAGAAGGGGTGGGGGGATGGGAGAAATAGGGGATGGGGATTAAGGGGGACACCTGTCCTCATGAGTACCAGGTACTGTATGGAACTGTTGAATCACTCTATTGTATACCTGAAACTAATATTACAAATTTAAAATCTTAACCTGCTTACTGATTACATTGTTGGCAATGGTGCAGGACTTGTGATTCTGAGAGTATTGTATATGTGTGATGTGAGATCAAACAGAGGAAGAATTATTTTGGTATTATTGGAAAGTGGCATCTTTGTCAAGGACAGACAAAATACCAAGGAAATTCAATACAAACCAAACTAATATAGATCAAAAAAATAGTTAACTGAAGAAAATAAAGATTCAAAAAACTTAAAGAACTAGATACTCAGAAATAGAACAGAAAATGTAACAAGGACCCAAACATAAAAGTAAAAATCAGAGTTGTGAGATTAAAAATTTAAGAGATCAGCCAAATGGTAAACTCGAATTAGATGAATTTGTCAGCCAGAGGACAGGACAGATGTTGTATAACCTGGGTAACCAGCAATAATAGTAGTAAATTGAATCAGAGCAGAGAATAGGTTATCATACCTTCAAATTGCTGGAGGGAGGAAGAGTCTATCAAGAATTCTATAACCAGCCAAACTGTCATGCAAGTGTGAAGGTGATTTAAATACATTTTCAGACAAATAAGAATACACTAGAAATAGAAAGTTGCTGAAAGAATAACAGATGCATGTCAGAAAGACATGCACATACCCACACACACACACACACACACACATCCAGAAACAATGTAGTATTAAATTTTTGAATGATAATATTTAAATTGAGGGTTTTACTCTTGATGTAGAAATGAGGAAAGATACTATACCATTTTTTTTATTTTTGAGTGTGTTTGATCAAATACAAAATATTATAGAAGCATGGCAATAGAATGGTGAAGTTATAGCTCCTAGGGAGAAAAAGGAAACAGAAAATATTTCATCAATCCAATAAAAAGCCAGAAAGAAAAAATGAAAAAACATAATAAATAAAATACATAAAATAAGAAATTATAAATAAATCCAACTACATCAGTCATAAGAATAAATGTAAATGTTTAACTTTCCAAATACAAAGATAAGTTGTCATATTGGATGAGAAAGAGAGAAATATAATCACTTATTAAACTTGGAAGTAAAAGGTTGAGACACTATATGTTAGGCAAAACTAACCAAAAGAAAGATGGTGCAGCTATTTTAATATCAAGCAAATAAATTGAAGTCCAAATGTATTATAGGGAACAAGAATGCATCAAGAAGGCATTGCAATTCAGAATTTACATTTACCCAATTACATATCTCTGATTTTTATAACAGAAATGACAGAATTGCAATAAAAAGCTGAAGAAGCTAACATCACAGCAGGAGAAATTAATATACCTCTTCCATAACTTACATCTCAAGAACACAATAATAAAAATTGAGAATATTTAAACAACATAATTACTGAGTGTGATATAATGAAATACATAGAACTTTCTACCCTCAAAATTAGGGAGTATGTTCATTTTGAGTATGCATGGAGAATATAAAAATGTTGACTATTTCCTAGACCACAGATCCCAAATGTTTGCAAGGATGCAGAGCACAAGAGTCTTCCATGCCCTACCTGCTCTATTGGAACAGCCATTTTGGAGAACAATTTGGCAATAGCTAATAAAAGTAGAAAAGCATATGCCCTAGGTATCAGCAATTCTGCTTTTAGACCATTTCTATTCATTGTACAGGGATTCCTGTACAAGAATCATGTTGCAGCACTGTTCAAAATTGTCAAAAATTGGAAATACCCTAAATGTCCACAAACCAGAGATTGAATAAGTAAATCAAGCCATATCATACTGTCATATTATCACATGTTATAACAGTTGAAGCTGTTAAAATTAATGCACTAGAGCTTCATGAATCAACACGGATTGATGTCAAAAATATCCCAGTCGAAATTCCTTTTCCAAAACCTTTGGGGGCCAGATGCATTTTAGCATTTTTTAAAATTTCAGATATATGTGTGTATATATATATATATATTTTTTTTTAAATAACATCCTCAGCAGAATTGGGGTCAGAACAATAAAACCAAACATACTTACACTTCTATAGATAAAAACATATGAATATTGAATAGCTATGCATCAATTCCAGTCATGTTTTGCCACCTGGGGGTTCAGGTTAAGATCGATTTTTCTGCCAAATATATTACGGATAAAAATGGTGGCTTGATCTTTCAGTCTTTCATAGAGATTCTTCCCTTGTAGTCAATGAAAAACAGTTGCAAAAATAGGCATGCACTATGATAACATACATATAAATTTTAAAACATGTTCAACAACACAGTATATTTTATGGCAACATGGATTTTAGACATTTACAAAAACTACTCAAGGGATTGATAATCACCATGTTGAGGAGAGTTTTAACTTCTGGGGAGATAAGGAAATGGGATGGGTGAAGAGCACCAGGATAATTCAACTGTATCTGTAGTGTCTTCTTGTTATTTGCATTAAAAAATAAGAAGCGAGTCTCCTTACAAAATAAGTTACTAAAAGGAAAGGAAGTATTTAACCAGATGGGAAGAGTGGGAAAGAAGACTCTAGGTGGAGAGAAAAGCATATGAAAGCCTCTGAAGTGTACAGAGCATGGCATTGCCCAAGACCACAAGATAGCTGGGAAACAGGGTCCTTGTTGGATGGGGAAGATGTCGGAGATGAAGCTGGAGATGGAAGAGCAGCTGCCATTCTAAAGGTGGAGAGGAGCTAGGAAGTGGTATGACCAAATTTGTGACTTCTAATGATCCCACTGGGAGCAAATAATGCACAGATCATAGAGAAACAGACTGGAGACAGCCTCTGGGCTGCAAATTCTTTTGGTACATGTCCTCCTTTGGGATCTTCCAAAAATTACTCTTCAGTAGATCAGGGCAAGCACTGTTTCTACATTTTGAGAAGAGAAAAATCAAATCATAAGGGTCACATGACTTGCTCAGAGATGTAAAGAGGGAAGAAGTAAATTCAAATCCTCTGATGGGATCCTTACCATTTTCTGTTTTTGTTCCCAACCGTTGCCATTCCAACAGGAGGGCAAAGAAATAATTAGAGATATTTTTTAGATACTTTTTCTGATTGCCAAGAAATATGATCCAATTGTTGAAAAGTTTGGATAAGAAACCCATGAGAGAAGCAAGCTCTTTTGACAGAGTTTCCCCTGGTAGAAAGATGGTGGTAGTAGAAAAGGAAAGGACTCTGGGCAGGTTCACTCTGATCCCCTCATTTATGCAAAGGACAAAGCCAGGTGCTGAGAAAAGAAGTAATGAGACCAAGTTGAATTTCGAATGTGGCTATCTTGAGTTTATTTGGAGTTCCTTGAGCATTTTCCTCCTTTGTCAATAGAAGGTGGTTTTAGGGAAAGGCCAAAAGTCGATGAAATATGGATGTATGCCAGATGAGAAAGCAACAACAGAAACCTTAGAAGAAAAGGTGGTTTCAAACATGGGAGTGAGGACCCTTGCCTCAGTTAACAAATGTAAGATCAGGGATTTATAAAAGAGATTATGCTTGTGCACAAAGACAAACAGAAGCTCTGGTGGGGTGGAGGACAGATCCGAGTCCAACAGGATCCTGAAATGTATCCCCTCAGGCCTCTTTAAAGCAAAGATAAGTTGGAATGCATCTCTCCACTTATGGATTGAAAGTATCTGAAGGACAGATTTTATATGTTGAGGGATAAAGGACATGCCTTTATAATTGATTAAATTGAGTAGTTTCAGATCAATCATGAGCAATTGACAAATTATGAAGCTTTAATCTTAGCAGCCAGTTTTCCCTGTAAGAGCTGAGGAATTGAGTTTCACACCCAGATAGTTCAGTATATCATACCAAAAATGTCCCAGGTGCCATTTTGAATTCCTCACAAGCCCTATTTTATCACCTTACTGACCTACCTGCACACTTCAAAACTGTGCAGACAAGGAAATCAACTTTGTATGGACAAGGACTGTTTATTAGTTGCTCCTGTTGAACATCTATTCTGGGCCAGACACTCTGAAATACAGCAGGACAAGTGTTGACCAGTGAATTCTTGCCATTCATTCTTTGGCTCTCTGGAGCCTAATGTGCATCCTCCATGTTGGAGCGATGAGGAGATGGACAAGAGTCCCAGATCACAAAGCATCTGCAATTCATAAAGAACAAGCCAGCACACAAAGAAAACAGGGAAACAGGAAGAGACATAGGAAGGACAAATGGAAGGCAGCAGGTCTTACCAAGCGCCTTCTCAATGCCTGCCAATTCCCAGCTCCAGGCCAGCGCCACCTTTTCTATTCTTACTACCCTGCCCTTCCTCTGTCCTTTCCCTGCCCAACCTCTGTGCCTCCTGCCTCCCATACCTGGCTACAGTGCTTGCAGAGCACCTCAATCCCTTTCTCCCTTGTTGTCTTTGAAAGGGAGCCCTCTAAACTCTTCTGCTCACTTTGAAGACGCAGTGAGCAAAATGGAGAAGATGAGAATGCCATAGAATGACCCCTAAATTTCCCTTACCACAAAAGCAACAATATTGTTCTCTTTCTGTGAGTTAGCTGTAGCTGCAGTGCCATATTCTAACATCCATAATGTCAGAAAGACCAGCAATCTTGTTCGTTTGGAGTCCTGAAAAAATAATTTAAGTCACACATCTTGAATTATGAAGAGATATTAAGCCTTTCCTCTGGGGAGTCTTATAAATAATATTTTCTTTGTTTATTCAGTTGTACAAAAACATGTTCAAACTATGCGGTTTTAATATCTGCATCGAGCAAAGGTTATTGCAAAGGCATAATATCGAGCTTATATATGAAACAGACATGTTTCTAGGTCTAACCCTATTTCCTAGCATCGGAGACCTACTCTCTCCTGTCTCCTGCAAGACTTAGTGTCCCTTCTTCTTCCTCCTCTTCTTCTTCTCTTCCTCCTCCCTCTCCATCTCCCCCTGCTCCTCCTCCTCCTTCCTTCCTCTCCTCCACCTTCTCTTCCTCTCCCTCCTTTTCCTCCGCTCCTCCGACTCTTTTCCTTCTCCTTCTCCTTCGTCTACTCTTCCTCTTCCCTGATTAGACTATCTGTTCTGAATTGCTAATATATTAATTTGCTCACTTTAAAAAAATGTGTTGCTTAAAAATCCAGGATGATTGAGATTCCACATGTGATGTGTTTTGAATGGCGTTGAATATGAATGCCCTGAATGTATGATGTTCTTTATGATTTTCATACAATTGCATTTTTTGTGAAATATGCATCTTTGTGAAATCTTCCATTGAAAGAAACTGAGTTTAAGGATCCCGCTTCTGTGGAAATTAATACAACAGCAAGGGAAGAAAGAATGAAGGAATAGTGGAGTTGGAGGATTCTTTTCATTATTCTGCTCTTTTATTCCGGTAGTGACATTACGAGGAAGAGTAAATCTTAGGATGCCCAGGTGTGGTTTGGAATTAGTCTCTAGGCACCTTAGGTTTTTGCTCTAAAGTCATTCTGAATATTGGAATGTGTCTCTTATTCTGCAGCAGGCTCTGGGGAGGGAGAGGAGGAATCAGAGAGGCAAAGTGGAGGTAAAGTGAGGGATAGAACAATGATGTCTGGGAGAAGCCAAGGAAGCCAAGGCAAGCTATAACCATCATTGGTGCAGCTGATTGTACCTAAATGGGGATGGGGTTGGGGTCAGTGCCCCCATGTCCTGACATGCCTCTGCCTGGATTTTCATAGGCAGAGCAAAAGCCTAGGCATCAGGGACCAAGTATGGAGTTGAAGAACCAAAACTTAAATATACACCAGGACACCATTTGGCTAAATTAGAGAGATAATGTAGCTTCTCCAGGACCATAGCAAGTGGAACCTCACATTTCTGGGCTTTGCACGAATAACCATGGGGCCGGCAAGTGAGAATCAGCAAGTCCCCTTCTGGCAGACCCAATAAGACAGACTCCCTCTTCAAAGATATTCTTGTTCTATCCTGGAAACCTGTGGAGATGATACTTTACATGGAGAAAGGCACTTTGCAGATGTCATTAAGTTAGTAATCTTAAAGTAGGAAGAGAATTCTGGTTTATCCAACTCAACCCAATGTAGTGAGGAAGGTTCTCAGCAGGGAAGCAGGTGGATCGAAGGAAGCAGGTGATGTGACCATGGGAGCAGAGGTGGTGGAGATGTCACCCTGGAGGCAGACAGGTCAGAATAATGTCATTGCTGGAAGGGGCCACGTGGTAGGGAATGTGTGCCACCTCCAGGAACTGGGAAGGGCAAGAGATATTCTCCTTCAGAATTCTCAGGAAGAGTGCCCTGCAAACACTTTCATTCTAGGACTTCTTGACCTCCAAAAGTATAAGATATTAATGTGTGCTGTTTTGAGCCACTAAGTTTGTGATAACTGGTGACCACATTCCTGGAAAATTCATACATCTCTTCTCAGGATTTTCATTCTGAAGGCCCCTTTCTTTGACATGAGGGCTGAAAAGTTTTAGTGAATGCCAAGGATTGGTGATATTTCTCTTGACATCCCAGTCCCCCTTTCCCTGAAATTGGTTTGTCTCCAAGTGGTGTGTCCCAGATTGAAACCACTGCTCATGGCAAATCTGCCTTACACTTCTGCAGATATTGATGAAGATGATTAACTGGACTCCCAGAATAACTCCTAACCGGGAAAGGACCCTAACAATCCTTCATGCTCACCTTTTACAATCATCTTGCCTTTTATATCCCCGTGACTCTGTTCTCCCAACTATCAGAGCACATTTGCAAAATCTGGAGAGCAGAAGTGCTTGCCCACCCCCTCCCACAATCTACAATGAGGGGCAGTATGTGAGGGGAAGCAGGAGAGAAACCATCCATTTTGGCGCCGTGCTTAACTATTGGCATCTTGGCTCAAAGCCAATGCATTCAGCTTATAATAATAACTGGCAGGGATCCAGACCCTTTTGGAAAATAAGAAAGAAAGGCAGAAAAGAATTAAGAAAAGAGAAGAGGAAAGAAAAAGAAATCCAAGTGAAAAGAAGAAACCCAGCAAAAGAAGGTCGGCAAAATCGTATTGTTGATTTCTCTTTAAAAAAATAAAAGAAAGAAAGAAAAAATACATACGACATATTTTCTAAAACCATCTGTTTTAATCATACTCCATGGCCTGTAATTAAACTTAAGTGAACATCTTACCTTTCCTGCCTTTGGAAATCAGAATATAAACATAT
Organism: Canis aureus; assembly: GCF_053574225.1. Lineage (NCBI taxonomy): Eukaryota > Metazoa > Chordata > Mammalia > Carnivora > Canidae > Canis > Canis aureus. The sequence continues at coordinate 70,254,609 of NC_135619.1, forward strand.
TCAGCTTTATGATGGATATCATAAAAATGAAACAACAAAGCAAAAACAACAAATAAAAAAAAAACAACAAAAATAACCACCAAAATGATTTGGGAATAAGCATGAATTTTAATTGGTGTGAGTCATAGACCAGGGTCATATGTCCAATTCTGGTCTTTCTAAGCTCAGCAAACTCACCACCCTAATATGAAAGCAGAGGCTTCAGGAGAGGGAACGTTGGCCTGAGAGGTGGATGTGGGCATAGGGCAGAAGAAGGGTATATGTAAGAATTAAGTATCTCTCTCTGCCAGAAACCACGCTAAGCAAGTGACACACACACTGGCAAATAATCCTCACAGCCCCCGAGGAGTCAAGAAGGGTCCTCTCCATCTTCCAGTTGAGGACAGTGAAGCTCAAAGAGAAAAATGAATTTCCTATCTCATGTCCCACACATGATAATGCAGCCCAGTGGAGCCCAGAATAAAGTCCTGCCCCTTCACCTGCACTCCCCACTGACACTTGCTGCTTCTCTCAGCCTTACTCTGGTTTTTAGACTATTCAAGAAAAATCTGCCTGGGCAGTTGAGAAATGGCACACTCAGATGCTCTGCTGTCTTGGGAAGAACCAAAGACCTGCAAACTCAAAGTCCCTATATGACTTATAGGGTTGGACATAAAAATAAATACCCACCTCCCTTCCCCCTTGAAACCCTAAAAACTGCCGACAGCCTAGCAGTTTCCTTAACTGGCTAATGTCATCTGGCAGTGTAGGAGTGTGACTAAAAGGAGCAAGTCATTTCATCTGGAGAAATGAAGTTAAACAGGCATACGGGGAAAAAAGGAAAGAAGGAGACAGAGAGGCAGGGCAGAGTGGTGCAAATGAAAGTTATTTGTAATAACAGCAAAATTAATAAGAAAGGCCAATAGAATCTTGCTGAAGGATTGGTAATTTCCATTTATGGAAAGGCTATCAGAGTACCAGGTGTTTTATATGTCCCTGTGAAATTATCTTTGGACTTTTAACTCCATAGTTTGGTTTGGCTGGACTAGTGTATGTAGCCCAGGATGTGGATTGTTTTTTTGCAGTGAAAGTATAGAATTTTGTTGGGATCCTTAGAAAAGGTGACAAGAAGAAACCATGGTTGGAAGCTAACCTGGAGCTAAAAGCACATGGGTCATAGCAGGAAGATTCCCAGTTGGGGACCCAGGGACTTCAATCCTAGCCTGACAAAGTACAAATGCATGGGACGAGTCTGGGAAGGCCACTTGGGCTGTCTGGGCCCCAGGCTTCTTAATTTTAGATGACTCATGGAAGGCTGAATGTGGATGCACACAGAGCATGCGCTGCCCACAGAAGTGGAAGGGGCTGGCACCACATCCTTTGATGTGCCTCTCCCTGAGGACAGGTGCTCACGTCACAAATGAAATCTGCCAATCTGAAAACTATGGCTTTGAGGATAGGGTGGGGAAAAGCATGACTTTATTGAGTGCCAGCCCTGAGCTGGGCTCTTGATGTACATCATTTGCGGATTCCCACAATAGCCTTCAGAGGTAAATACTAACCATTTTTTAAATGTAAAGACTGAGGCCCAAAGAGATCAAATGACTTGTCCAATTTCAAAGAGATTATATGTATCAGAGCTGAGATTCAAACCCAGACGGGGTCTAAGATGTCTGTTGTGGCCGCAGTTTGGAAGATAGGGTTGTCTCCAGCCTAAGTTGCAGATATGAAGATGAAATCATATCAGGGAGAAGCCAGTTTTGAAGAAGGAAGGAGGATTTGCTACCTTGTGGACTTGGATAAAGCTAGCAGCCTCTGAGAATAAGTGAGTCCTTGTCCTGGGTACCTGGGTGGCTTAGTCAGTTAAGTGTCTGCCTTTGGCTCAGGTCATGATCCCAGGGTCCTGGGATTGAGTCCTGCATTGGGGTCCCTGTTCAGAAAGGAGTCTGCTTCTCCCTGTCCCTCTACCTCTCCCGCCTGCTTGTGCTCTCTCTCTCTTGCTCTGTCTCAAGTGATTCCCTATCCTGCCAGCAGCTCCCTGTGTGCCAGGCTCTGCATGAGTCTCTGCCCCATGGGAGCCTGGTTTCCTGCTCTGTTCAGTGAGGCACTTGGCATAGAGATGCTCTTAGTTCTTGTAACTCCTAGCGTGGAATTCAGGATGCTCAGCATCAGCATCATTTGGGAGCTTTGGAAAACTGTAGAATCCCGGGTCCCAGCCCAGATCTAGTGGAGCTGAATCTGCATTTGAACAGAATCTCAGGGTAATTCGTGAGCACATTAAGGTCTGAGAAGCTCAGTGCTACAGGTCCTTGCAGATCGAGTGTCCCGAGGTTCGGTTTTATCCAGGGGTGCTGGCAGAGATGACTGTTTGAAGGAGAGAGAGAGGGAGAGGGTGACAAAAGAAGGAAGAGAGAAACACTGAGGAGCAATGAAGAGAGACAGACGACAGAGCGAGGGACTATTGCAGAGGTTGGAAATGCAGAGAGATGACATGGAGCAAAAGATGGAGGGGGAAGGAAAGGAGAGAGAGAGGCAGAAAAATAGAAAGGAAAGAGAAAGACAGGGAGAGAGAAGAATGAGGAGAGGTGCTAAAAGTAGGGGAGAACCTTGGCTAGGGTTCAGCTCCCAAGCAGCTGATGTCAGGATGGGCACCTGGGCACCCCACATGGCAAAGAGAGGTGGACAGAGACATTCCAGAGAACATCCCCCACGAGGTCCAAGCACAGATGGCCTCCCCCAGCCTCTGCTCCAGTGTCCAGCCTGGTGACTCTTCTGATACTCAGGAACAGCTCATTTGGGTGGCAGATTAATCACTCCAGCCGGTGCTACTGTTAATGAGAAAAATCACCATTATGCATTCCCTCCACACACACACACGCACCCTTTTCTTGGATGTACCCAGTTATAAATTAGCCATTTCCATTATTAATTTTTCCTGAATGACTCATGCTGCAGGAACTCAGCATGAGCCCGAGTCTGGAAGAGTTCGATTTCTGTGGTCATCTACTCTCAGGAGTTCTGACCAGAGTTAACCCTGCAGACGTGACGGAAGCCGCTGGGAGGGAGGCAGTGATAGTTCTACAAATCACCTTGGAGGGTGGTTCATTTGTGAGCCCCATCAGGCTCCCAGGTCATCTTCTGGAGGCAGGCTGGGACGGACAAGGAACCTGAGATGAGAATTGTATCTATTTCTCTGTCGGGTTTTAAGGACCAGATACACATGTGAGGAAATGGCCCCATTAAACCTTCTGAAAGCATACTAGAGAACGATTAGTAGACTTTTTCCTGTTTCATTCATTGAGCCAGATCATCTTATTTTCTTTCCAGCTTCGGACCCCAGAGGGACATCAGGACAAAGGGAAGGACAGGCCTCAGGTTTGTTTTTCTCATATCTGCTTTCCATCAACAGCTTGGACAGATTTTTGGTCTACCTTTTACTCAGGTGTCCAATGGGAAAAGTAATTCTCACCAACAGCTTTGTGGCAAGGTCTAGAAATAATATGGGTCTTAATTAAAAAAAAAAAAAAAAAAAAAAAAAGAACTTGCCAAACTGAGTTTTAAAATTTTGGGGGTATTAAGTGTATTCTAAAGGAAATATTATCAAATATTATCAAAAATATATCAAAAAGTAATAGAAATTGAGGATTTTTCATGACCTAATGTAAGATGTGAGTTGTGGGATTAGCCTCTTTAAGATACTAAAATATAAAGATAGGAATAATTTAGAAAACAAATTCAAAAAGCTTTGTTACTTTTGATTGTAAAACAGTGGAGAATCCGGAAAAGCTGAAGATCTGAAGTGTGCTCCATGCAGTTTTCACTTTTGTGTGGGGTTTGATCATTGGTTGTAAGGAGATTCAAACCATACACTTGAATCATTCACATTTAGATTTTAGTAAGGGTAAATACCCTTATCTGATGTGAGTTTCAAAGACAAAGCATATTGAGAATGAAGGATACTGGAGATAACCTGGCCCCCACAGAGGTTCCTTCCCAGTGAACCCACCTTCTGGTACTGAGTTCTCTTACTGCTTCCATATTGTTATGAACTGAAAATTTATTTATTGGAGAAAGAGGGAGGAAGAGAGAGAGAGAGAGAGAGAGAGCAGGGGTAAGGAGAGTTGCAGGGGGAGAGGGAGAGAGAGAATGTCAAGCAGACTCCTGGCTGAGCATGGAGCCTGATGTGGGGGGGTCAATCCCATGACCCTGAGATCATGACCTGAGCCAAAATAAAGAGTTGGGTGCTTAACACACTAAGCCACCCAGGTGCCCCTCCCTCCACAATTCTTATGTTGAAACTACCTCCCACTTGAAGGCATTTGGAGGTGGAGCCTTTGGGAAGTGATTAGGTCTTGTTATCAGGGCCTTTCTGAATGAGTTTCTGCCCTGAAACCCAGAGCTTTCTTGCCTAAGTGAAGACATAAGAAGGCACCAGTTTGCACCTGAAAAGAGGCAAGCCTGCCACACCTGGCCACACTGGCACCCTGATCTTGGGCTTCCAGCCTCCAGAACCATGATAATTAAGTATCTGTGGTTCATAAGCCAGCTAGTCTGTGGTATTCTGTTCCTGTGACCCAAAGGGAATAAGGACATATAGCAGCTTATCTCTTTGTTCCCTGTCTCCTGACCTTTGTAATTCTGTTTCCCACCTCGAAGTGTTTTTATCTTTTCTTAGTGGCAAACTTCATTCAGTCCATCAAGATCCAACATAAATATTACCTTCTTGGAATGGGGTTGGTTCCTTTCATTCATACATATGAATAGGGCTTCCCCAGTGCTAGGCACTGTGTCAGCTGGTTGGGGAAGGGCCCAGGGCTCAAGGTCGGCTCAGACCACTGTGAGCATCTCTGTGCACCGAGGAAAACCCAGAGTCATCCCCCAGGGCTCTCTTCGTTAGCTGAGATCCCTTTGAAGAGAAAATGTGTCTCCTTCTATCTATTTCCTTCAGGGTCAGAATAAATACAAGCACGTGGTCTGTATTTATTAATAACTGTGTAATTAACTGCTGCATTAACAGCCTTAAAATTGATTGCATATCTTCAAATCAAGTTGCCTTTGCTTTTATGTATTTGTTTCCTTATCTGGTTTTGTTTGTAACAGGAAGGCTGAGCCAGCTATCAAGGGTAGGGGTGAAAGGACCTTCACCCAACATTTTTAACTTGAATGTTGTTGTGTACATAATAATTTATAATAAGTAGGAACAAATTTATCTGGTCCCTACGTTCTTCAAGATAACGTAAATGAGGTGGTTGGGGGGCAGGGAAATCCTGAAAAAGAAGGCCAACCCCACACCTCTTGGAACTCCTGTCCATTCTGCTCCAAAAGCCAAATGCCAGTCACAATTATTTGGCCATAAATTGAGAGCTCTCCCCTTGAAAGCTGTGATTCCAGCGGTGTTTTGTGCGTGTTACATAGTGTGAGATCCCAGATAGATCACATTTTCACACTTACCCATCTGCCACTGCCTGCCTCTCAAAGAGCCACTCAGTCATACTCTTTGGAGTCCTCATGGCTGCAAGAATATATTTTGAAAATGAAGAAGGAACAAAAGGTAACTGAGCCCCCTCCCCAGCCTCCTCCAGGCAGGGTCAGAGGCAGAGGAGAGGCCATGAGCTTTGGTCTCAGGCTGCCCTCTCCTCCTCCTCCCCACCACGCTCCCTGCCTGAGGATAATTTGGACAAAAAAAGACCCTTTGCTCCCACCCAGTTGCAGTGGAATCTATTCAGATACTCTGAGAAAGAAGCCTGAGTGACTTGGGGTGCCTCGCATGAATTATCATTTTTTGTTTCCATTTGGTTTCAGTAATTATGCCTTTGACATTGCAACACATCATCTTGACACCATGCCTGTTTTGTTCTCCACAATAGGCAAGAGGTTCAGAGATGTTCCACAAGGGGACCCAGGTTCCCAGGGAAGAGAAGGGGGAAAGACACAACTCCCAGAAGGCGATGGATAGGGAAATGCAGGTGATTCAAGCCCCAATGGTGACATCCGGCAACAAATGAAAAGGCTGCAGGAATCACTGACTTCTGGGCTCTGGATGGACCTCATGCTCAAACAGGCAGCAGCTCTTGTTCATACCTTTCACTGAAATTACCTTTTATCCTAAATCAAAATCTACAGCTGGATGTTTTCTTTTCTTTTCTTCTTCTTTTTTTTTTTTTTCTTTTCGCTGTTACTTCATTTAATGCTAAAATAGGTAAGTAGAGAGCTGGCAAGCAACAGCTTGCTGGGGCTCCCTCCCTTTCCTGTACTTCTGTCCAGTGTTTTGGTTGATGTAGAAAGAACACAGGCTTGAGGCTCAGAGGTGGGCTCCAACACTCACCCAATCTTCCGCAAAGAAGCTGTGACCTGGGGCAAGTTGACTGTCCTTCCACAGCTTCTTTTTATTTGTTCATTAGTAAAATGGAGGTAATAAAGCTGCCTTCCTAGGGTTGTTGAGCTGATTAATGAGAGATCAGTAAAGTGTGTTCAGCACGGTGCCTCTCTCGGGGTAACCCTGCAGAAAGTGGCTCCTGTTTCCATCTGCATTCTCTCCACTTAGGTAGAAATAAAAGGCATCCTGGCTCTAGTTTCTACAATCTGTTTAATTGAATATCAAAGGAGGGAAATAGCTAATATACACAACCGGACTAACCATTACCTTTCCTCTTTTCAGGGCCAGGAGAAAATTAACAGAAGAGAGGCCACATTCCCTCTTCCCAGCCTGGCCCAGTGTGATTTCCTGACTCACCTGCCCTCTGGCTTCCCTACCAATTGGTCTAGTTGGAGGCAGTGTTGGAAGATCAGAGGGTGAGAAGATGGGAGAATGGAAAGCACATCACTCTGTCTCTGGACGTCTCTAGCACTTATAGTGTCTCCTTCTTGCTCTGGTTCCAGGGGGTGCTCTTCCCTGGGCAACTCCTTCTGGGGGCACCCCTCAGTCTAGAAGGCCTTCTCCACTTTCCATCACATGTGTTACTAATTGCCATATTAAACATCATCCTTCTGAGATGTGTAGCATGAGCTCTGCTTTTTTGACTAGATCTTGAATCTCACTGGAAAGATGCATTTATACTTGAACTTGAAACTGTCATGAGCCAAAGAAACTCTACAGATGGGCCCCTTCTCCCTATTAAGCCACATGATGTAGTTTTCAGCTATAGGATTCACCCTTAAATTTTCATTTGGGTGTACACATTTGCTTGGGACTTAATACTAGTTGAGAAACCTCAGAATTCTAGAGAAATTCAACATGGATCCAGAGGTATACATGACCCAGTGGGTCTAATGAGGGTCCATTCTGAATCTTTTTCTTGATCCAGTGTGGTTGGATTTGTTGAGCTGGTATATTGTCTGTGCATAGGCTTTGTGTCTCCAACAGAGCCATCTTCACCCTCTGTGGAAGCTTTCCTACATGTGCTGATGTGGTGGCCACACAGCAGGGAATGAGGCTGAATATTTAGCCCCATGGCACAGAGTAGGAGATTACGCATTAGACGGACTGGATTCAGGTCCAACTCTGCTGCAACTTGCCCATTGGCCTTGGACAAGTCATTATCCAGTTCAGAAAGAGAAGACTGTTGGAGCAAGAAGAAAGGCGGAAACATGGGATTGCCCAAGAAGTTCCAAGAAAGTCACTAGGCCTTGTTCTGCTGTTGGAGCACAATTTCAGGATTATGTTTGTGACTCCGATTTCTTGGGGCAACATTTCACTACCACTTTATCCCACAGTGGAAATCGCAAGAGGTAGCCAGGGCATTCTTACATAAGGCATCACTGTGGTGTTCATAATGGTGGAACCTGACACTTAGAAGGACAAGGGGATGGACTAATAGAGCTGCTGGGGAAGGAGACGAGCCCAGAGCTGTCTACCTTTGAGCCTCAGCATCTTCTCATCAGCATCAAATCCCAGAACACAAGCAAGGACACTTTTCACTTCCTGGAAAACATTCAATGTTTGCAAAATGTGTATAAAACTATTCACTGGTAACAAGCCACAAGACCTCATTGTTCTCTGGCTGAGCAACTGATCCCAACACTGTTTGAAGGTCCTTTTTTTTATTGAACACTTTTTGGGGCAAGTGGTAATCCTTTGAAAGGCTAGTGGAGCAGTTGAGCAAGCCAACTTTAGCCGACATGAAGGCCTGGCAGTATGGCTTTGGGCAAATCAATTAACCTGCATAAGGGTATAGTTAGTTTCCCACACTGCAATGTGGCCTAGTGAGGCCTAATCACATTTGTTGGGAACACTTAACACAAAAGATAGCATGCTTGCTATAATGAATATAGAAAATGTTAAATTAATAGTATCTGTTATTTTAGAGGATAGATATCACTAATTGGAGACAAGTTGCAGATATTACATCTTCCCAATGATAGCCACATGAAGAATCCAGTAACTAGCTCCCCAAATTCCTCCTTCCCAATTGGGAGTAAGAATAGGTAGGTCTACATTTTGAAGGCTGACAGATCTGAAAAAGAAGGAAAGGAAGAAAAACAGCCACATGAACAGATGGAAGACAAAGTATTTCTGTTTGTTTATTGTATGGGGCTGTGTTTAAAAAGAGCAGCTCTCTGTGGAGCAGGAATAAGAGTGAGGGATGGACACAGAAGCCTGATGGTAATCCTTTTCATGAATTAGAACCAGATACCTTTTAATAAGGGATTACAAGAAAATTGAGTACACAATGGAAATTATTTTAGTTATTCTTATTTTTTTAAGATTTTATTTATTTGTTCATGAGAAACACACAGAAAGAGAGGCAGAGACACAGGCAGAGGGAGAAGCAGGCTCCATGCAGGGAGCCCGACGTGGGACTCAATCCCTGGTCTCCAGGATCATGACTGAGCCAAAGGCAGATGCTCAACCACTGAGCCACCCAGGTGCCCCGTTACTCTTGTCTTTTAAATTTCATGCATATAATAAGCCTCCATGATTGAACTATGTGTACCTAGTTCCAAAAGGGTGATAGCTACAACCCATCATCTTCATTGGTAGTAATGATCATTGCACACCCTGGGTTTTGTGCCAGGGTTTGAAGAACTACTTACCTCAAAGACTAGCAGTTTTTCATTTTTCTTTTGCCCAAACAGAGAAGAGACAGATAAATTGATGTAAAAAGAAATTCCTCCAGGGCTATAGATTAATAGCATCGATCTCACGCCTAGAAAATCAAACAAGGCATTCCACTCAAACCACCCAACTGCAGTTATGTAGTGAGTGGTCCTCAGCTGGCTGAGCTACTCATGCCTGGTCAGCTTCAGGGACGGGACAGCAAGCAGAATTTTGAAGAAATGCATTTTAGTAAACAACATCTGGACAAAGCAAAGAAGAAACAGGATTGCAGTCGGGCAACACCCATGCAGTGACAGATTGCATCTTTAATAAGCAGGCACTTAATTAGACAAGTAATTTGTAAGAGACGTTAATGGAATGTGAGTATTCAACTTTGACCAATACGCTCCTCAAAGTCTAGGCTCTGTCACGTACAGAGGTTCCTGTTTCCAACCTGATGACGCCCCCTGTCCGTGAACAATTACTCTGTACTCATCACTGTTCCAGTTGTAAGAATAATACAAAATACTTGCAGGCACTTCAGAGTTTACATCTGCCCACTTCCCTTTCCCCAGCAGAAGGCTATCAAGAAATGAAGACAGAGCCTGGGGATTGAGGGAAGGGAGGGGCTCTTACCCGCAGCTCTGGTCTATGCAGTTAGCTCACATCACAGCTTCACCCCCAAGCAATTCCTAAGTGTTGCTCCAAAAGGATGCCAAGACCACTTGACAATCAAGGGGCAAAATGAATTGCCCAAACCAAGGAAATGGAACAAAGTCCAGGCTGAGCTGAAATAGGAAGCCACAGGTCAGGACAGGAAGCTGGGTGATGGTCAGCATTCACCATGGATATAACTGGTGCCCAGTGGTGGAGAACATCATCCTTGCTCTGTCCCACGGCTAGACTAGGGCAGGGCAGATCCAACCAAGCAGTAGTTCTCAACCCTTGTTAACTGCTGGTCCCCACCACAAAGTCTCTCAACATGTGGGTCAAGGGTGTGACCTGAGCACTAACTTCTAGGAAGTTCCCAGTGATTCGGATGCTCCTGGTGGGAGGACCCCACTTTGAAAACCATTGTTTTCAAAAAGGGACAGGCTATTAGGAAGAACAGATAGTTAAATAGATATTTTGTAAAATGGGATCAGTGCTATGAACTAGTGTCTGGTGCTGATGGCGTAAGCCTGAGGAGGAAAGAGGAGGCAATCTTGAAGCTATCGCAGGTGATGGATGTCGGGAAGCTTCCTGGAAAAAAGTATGGATGAGAAGGAGTTAAGGGAGACGAAGAGGAAGAGTCTCCAGGTGGAAGGAATTGGCCTCATCAAGAAGAGGAGGGAGGAGTCTTTCTGGGGACCAGGAAAAGTTCATTTTGAGTGAGTTTGGAACATGGAGGGTGGGGTGAGGGATGCCAAGGACAGACAGATAAGGGGCAGAGCTGAGGAGGGGGTTTATATGCCATTTATGAGAAAGGCAGTCAAAGGCCATTGAAGAGTGCTAAGGAGGCATGCAGACCTCCAGGTCTGGGATGGAAAAAATGTCCATGTGCCGCTCCTGGGAAATGCGATGGCAGGTGCAGACTAGAGGGTGCACTCACGCTGCTCTGGGAGGCGCTTGGCTGGAGCTTGACACAGACAATTTACTGTTATCTACGGTATGAAAAATGAACACTCAGGTCTGCCAGACAAGGGAACTTGGACATTGAAGGAGAGACTCAGAAGGAGTCTCAGGGCATCACAACCTTCATGGATAAATTTTGAGACATTGGAGAGAAAAGCCAGGGAGGAAATCTGGAGAGAGCACATATTCTAATGTCAACCGGAAGGTGGTTGCGTGAGCTTCCTGTGGCTGCTATAAAAAAATCCTTGCAAACAGAGGGGCCTAACACAATGCAAATTTATTTTCTTACAGTTCTGGAGATCAAAGTCCTAAAATCACGGTGTCACTGGACCATGTTTCTTCTGGAGGCTCTAAGGCACAATCCATCCCTTTAACCTTTCCCAACTTGTAGAGGCTGCCACATTCCTTGATGCAAAGTCCCCTTCTGGACTGGCATCACTTTGACCTCTGACCCCTGCTTCCAATATCTCACCATTTCTCTCCTAAACACTGTTGTCACCTGGATAATGAAAGATAATCTTCCCATCTGAGATTCTTGATTTAACCACATTTGTACAGTCCCTTTTGCTATGTAAGGTAACATATTTATTTACTAGCTTCAGGAATTAGGAGGTGGACACATCTGAGGACCTTTATTCTCCCTCCATCGTGGCAAGACTATACATGAGCAATTGTTTGAGGGCATAATGTGCAATAAAGTTAAAGACAATAGGGTCAGAATGCTAAAGGTTAAGAAGAAAAAATGTAAAATGAAATGAACTCCCTTCTGTGAGCTAGCTTTGTGCCTTTCTCTTTAAAATAACTCACTGGGAAGACATAAGTCAAAGTCTTCTCTGCAATGACTAATGGGATGATTTTATTTCTTCATTTATTTAATGTTCTAAAGCTCATCATTCCTTCCTTTTAATTCCTTCCTTCCTTCCTTCCTTCCTTCCTTCCTTCCTTCCTTCCCTCCCTCCCTCCCTCCCTCCCTCCCTCCTTCCTTCCTTCCTCCATTCCTTCCGTCCTTCTTTTTCAGATATGCTTTCAGTGGGCTCTGTTTTCAAGACTTAGAAATAATATACCAATAGCTATGAGACAGGCCTTAAAATAACAGACTCACGTTATAATAACATAAGTGTTTTAAAGCCCCTTGAATCCTCCTAACTTTTACTTGCATTAAAAAAGAAAAGAAAATTATGAATTGTATCTTTTCATTTCTTATCCTTACTACTCTCTTATTTGTGAAGTTCACATTTATGTAGTTTTAAAGGATTTATTTTTCCCTTTGGAAATTATCTCCCACATTTACTAAATAATTAGGATTTAAGACTATGTTTAGCTTGCTTTAGTGAGTTTGTATATCCGTGTTCATGCATTTTGAGCCAGAAAACAACTATCCTTGTGCAATGCCCTGGTGAATCCCTGTGGTTGAGTTTTATATATTTCCACTTCTAAAATAATTTGCTAAAGAAAATAGAACACTATTCTTTTTCTCTGTAATCTAACATAGGATAGGACTGTGGCAATAGAATATATCCTATTACTTTATATCCTTGAGGCAAGTATGTACACACTTGCATATGCATAATGTCCTTCTTTTGTACTAAGATTCCTCTGAGGTTACAGTGTATTTTGTCCACTCATGAGCCATTTAGGGATTTCAGGTCTTTGCAAGGTAATGGGAAAGGATCTGTACGTGCTGGGAACATGGGATGATTTAAACAAGTATGAGATTTTCAAGTAAAATGCACACACAGACTGAGTAAATGTCACACTTAGCCATGTTATAGTGGAAAGAAAGGTGGTCTAGAGATATTTATCTCACATACGAGGTCTTAGAGAACACACCACCCTAGAATCTCACAGAAATAAATAAACAAGAAGAAAATCTTAATGAGTATAATCTAGAAGCAAGATACATGAAGTGAAATAGCAAAAGACAAGATATAGAAAAAGATAAGAAATAACAGAGGACAAAGAAATCGGTGATAAATTATAATTATTAGCAGGAACAAAACAATAATAGAGTAGAAGTTTTTGCATCTACAGATTTAAGACCAATAGCAAAAAAAAAGGGAATAACAGGCCGCCTGGGTGACTCAGTAGTTGAGCATCTGCTAGGATCATGATCCCAGGGTCCTGGTGTTGAGTTCTGCATCAGGCTCCCTGCAGGGAGCCTGCTTCTCCCTCTGCCTATGTCTCTGCCTCTCTCTGTGTGTCTTTCATGAATAAAGTCTTTAAAAAAAAAGAAATAACAATAATGTGTCAATACCACAAGGTTTTATTTTTATTCTTTTTAAATTTGTTTTAATATTTATTTATTTATTTGAGAGGGGAGGGGCAAAGAGAGAGAATCTCAAACAGACATGCTGAGAGTGGAGCTTGACTCCACGCTCCATCTCACTACCCTGAGACCATGACCTGAGCTAAAACGAAGAGTCTGATGCTTCACGGACTGAACCACCCAGGCTCCCCCAAGGTTTTACTTTAATGTAGAATAAATTTATTTCCACTTAAAAAAACTTACCTAAAAAAGATTCATTTGTCAACTCTTCAGGTTAAGGCTCTTTTTATTTTGCATATGCTTTGGCTGAACATATTTCTGTATGTTATTTCTCACACAAATCACACCTACTTTTTGCTGCCAGTATTTTTTTTATTTTAATTTCTTTTCATTAGGGGGAAAATTAATTTGACAATAAATCTAGCATAGGCTCTTCCTAATATTTTAGAGATGTTTTCATTCTTTTATATTTGTCTTACCTGCATTTAATTATCTAGTGAGAACAGGAGAGCAGAGGCCCACCAGGCAATGGCTTTACCCATGGCTGTCACCAGTCTATACATTTTACAAAGAACATGGAGAGCTCTGGTTAATCTGGCTACTCAATCAAACATAGGTAAGCTAAGAAAAAGAGTTTCTGCTATTCTAGTGTAGCAGAAGTAGGACTAATAATTATTGTTCAATGGTAGTGTTGTGCATTTAACAATAAGCTGAGGTTAAATTTCAAGAAACAAAAACACAGAAATAGAGGATAGTGAATGAAAGTAAAAGTAGACTAAAGTCTTCAAGTACAAGGAGAGTACAAGGATAAATTAAGTTTTTTTCAGAAGGAAAGTTTAAATGTGGGTATTGAGATACAAGAACAGCCCTAAAAAGTGCCTTTTTAATATAAGACTCGAGGATAAAAAGTAATAGGGTGATAAGAAATAAAATTGTGTGACTTCTCTATGTCCAAATACATATAAAGTACAGAAACAAGAGCAGGTTACCTTTCCTTCTTAAAAAAAGAAACTAAGATTTGATTTTTTTATTTAAATCAATTATGCTTACAGTTATGTGCCATGGTGGCCTTGTACTTACATAAGAAATGATTCCTGTTTTTACAAAATAGGTACTGAATTACACAGAAGTGAATGGATATATCTAGGGTTTGCTTTAAATTATGTCAGTTAAAACAAACACAGAGGACTTAATGAAGTAAATGTAAATGTAGTAAAATCTTGATAACTGTTGAATCTGGGTCATGGGGACGTCAAAAGTTCATTGCACTATCACTTACAATTGGTATGTTTGCATATTTTTACTAAGAAAAATCTTGAGGGATTCAACTAAAGTGGTGTTCAGAAGGAAATGTATACTATAAAGCCTTTATTAGAAAGCAAGGAAGATTGAAAATTAATGAGCTGAGGGGCACCTGGCTGGCTCAGTCGGTGGAGGCTGTGACTCTTGATCTCGGGGTTGTAAGTTCAAGCCCCACACTTGTAGAGATTGCTTGAAAGTAAAGTGTTAAAAAATAAAAATAAAAATAAATGAGCTGGATGTTCAACTATTTGGTTAGCTTTATTAAAATTAACCATTTAAAAGTGTAAATTGGTAAGTTTTAAGAAAATGCACAAAACTTAGTAACCACCACCAAAATCATGACATTAAATATGGAAGACTCAATACTAAAATAATGTTAGTTATCTCCCACTTAATCTATGAATATGTAGTTTCATGCAATCTGATCTAAAGCCAGGTAGGATTTTTTAGGATATTGACTTAAAATTTCATATGAATGAGTAAATGTGCAAAATGAACAATATACATTTTAAAAATAAAAATAAACTTTAAGTATATGGATGGATTTTCTCTGCCAGATATTAAGGTGTATTATACGTTATGGAAATTAAAATGACAATTATCTAGTAAAGGCTAAACACACCACTAGATCGTAACAATGGGTGCAGAAGCACACAATTGCTTCTGTGGAACTTAGTGTGTGATGAGGAAGGAAGACCCATGGGTGTATGTGGAAAGAACACTGCCAGATACTTGCCAAATCATTTCACTTTTCTCCTGGGCACACAAGAAGTCAACATTCCCCATTACTCCTTGTGTCCAAGAATGAGCTAATGGAATATAGATGAAAGTGACATATGGCCTTTCCAGGTCTGGTCCCTAAAATGTCCCCAGTGATTATTCACATTTTCTTTACTCTCCAGGGTTGGAAGGGAAGGACTCCCAGATGGTGGAAGTTTTAAATGGAATGAACCAGATTTCTGTGACTTTGCATGGGAGAGACTTCCAGTGAGTAAGCTGACCTATGTTGAATTGTGAGTAGAAACTGGATTTCATAAGTCAAAGAGGAACAAGGATTATTACAATAGTTATCATTTAACCCTTAATTAATGCAGCAGGAGAAACAACCAGCAATTTAATGTATGGCTTGGGGGAAATAGTTACCCATTATAAAGGAAAAAGATGTGCAATGTAATTAGTACTCTGCTTCCTACCAGAGAGAAAAATAAATTCAAGAAGGAATAAATGCCCAATCATTAAAAAATACACCTGAAAGTCTAATAGGAGAATGTTTTCTGACATTGCAATTAAGACTTTCTTAAACAAAATACACAACAAAGTAAAACAAGAATCTTACAGAAAAATTAGAATTTAACTATGTAAAAAAATCCCAAGAAGTTATTTCATGCCAAAAAATATTTAATGAACAACATATGAGATACAGTTAACACTAGGAAACATTTGCAACACAGATAACAGTAGAAAAATTAATGCTGAAAAGTGAAAGCAAGGAAAGGAAACTAAAGTTAAGAGCAGAAGAGGAAATTCAAATGGCCTGCACATTTTTGAAAGGCTGCTCAAATTCTTTAACAAACAAGAAATGCAAATTAACCAAGAATGAGACACCGTTTGTCACATGTCAGACTGGCAAAGATTACATAGTTTAATCTCACTGTTGGAGACATCTTGGAGAACAAGTCAGCCTTCTCTAGGGCAGCATGTGCGCATCAACTACCCGGCAATACCAACGTTAGTGCAGGGATGAAGGGAGGAGAATAAAAATCCCAAATGTAGTCTTTTTTTTTTTTTTTCAGATGACTTGATAGAATTCTCATATCCACTTCCTTTGTCTCCTTTTCCCCTTCCCCAACTCTCTTTAATATGGATGGTTGGCTAGTCCTTGTTCTGATTTGTGATGAAATTTTTATTCTGGAAACTGAAAAATCAATACTTTTCCAGTGCTTCATTCTGATCCGATATTCTTGCATCACATTATAATGGAAGGACTGGGAGACAGAAATGTGAGGTCTTCTTATCTACATCTGCTGCTTACTAAAGACATGAGAAATTGAGTGAGTCATCTATGCTTTCTGGACCTCGGTTCTCTGGTCTCTAAGATAGGGGTGATGATACCAATTGCAGTGTCCTCAGAAAGATCATCTAGGGTGGCACGAACTCTCTGTTGTCTAAAATAGTGCTTCTTGGAATTTAAGGTGCATACAAATCATGTGGGGATCTTGTTAAAATCAGCATTCAGATTCATTGTACCTGGCGCAGAACTTGGATTCATCATACCCATGGTGCTGTGCCTAACATAGCAAGATGTTAGACATCAAGAGCAAAGTGTCACATCCCGAAATAATGTTCAGGAAATTCCAAGGGTAAACAAGTTTCTCTCCTGCTGGGCTTCCCAATAGCGCTGACCTGCTCACCATGCACAGACACCTCTCAGGGAGGTGTAGAGCATGCATAACAGAAGCTGAGAATGGTTGATGAACAAAAAAGATCCCTAGCATGGGACTTAGAGACATCTGTGATACAAAGCCTTCATACCTGGTCAGACTCCGAGAACTCAGAGCAGAGAGTAACAAATTCTCCATGCACTGAATAGATTTTATTGTTTAATAACCAAGCACTTAATTAAAAATAAGTAATTCATAAGAGTGATTAATATCAGGTGGCTAAGTAGGTTTGCTCAACACTCTCGGCATTTAAATGGAGGATGAAAATCAGAATTTCTTCTTTCAAAAAATATTTCTGTAAGAAATGAGTCCATTTGAGCAAATGTATGTTTTACTTAGTTTGAAGACAAATATAATCCCCATACTGGATACTACAATTATTTTAGGCTACTCATAAACACATTTTTAAACAGAATATATTTAAGGATTTACTTATTTCATCAACAAATACTTATTTAGGCTCTACTACACCCCAGCCACTTATTTACACATGAGTTCCCTGTGGCAAAGAATAACCATGGCACAAACAACTACCCTCAAGAAACCAACAGTCTACTGGGCTAGACTGTCATATTTAAGTATTGGAGAATATAGCAGGGGAAACAAAATAGAACAACCAAACACAGTGACAGGGGAGGGGTGGCTGCTTGACCAAGAAGGCCTCCCAGAGAAGGTGCCCTTCATGGGGACAACAGTGGGATGAGAAATGGACCCTTCCAGGTAGAGTCATAGTCTGAGAAAGGTCAACAAGGCCAGAAACAGATAAGTTGGTTAGTTTTAGGGAATGAAGAGGTGAGTGACATTGCATGAAGTTGGAGAAATATATATGCAAAGACCAATTTCTGTATCCTGTAGTTCTTGCGTGCCATGGTGAGAACTTAGTGGGAAGCCATTGGAGTGTCTTCTTTTTCTAATGATTTACAGATTTAAAACTTCTCCTAGCTCTCTGAGGAGGATTGGCCAATCAGAGGCTGGTCATGGATACAGAAAGACCAGTTGGTAGACCATTGCAGTGAGCACAGCAAGAGATGGTGGTGATTTGGAGCACCAGCCCGTGTCATGGCTTTACAACTGAGGGTGTGGGGAGGTACTGGACATGTAAGTGTGGTACTGGAGCCATTGGGAGCTACTACAGAATTGGACTGGAGCAGATTGTTGAGAGGAAGCAGTCCAGAGACTTCTAGCTTTGGCATTAACATGGGACAGGGGAGGTGGAGGGAAAGGAAGGCAAGTTACCCATCCAAGGTTGACTAGGAAGAAGAATAGGTTTGAAATGGAAGGGGATTCATTTTGAACATTGTGTTCTTGAAGTTCCCGTCATCCCCGTTCTTGAAGTTCCCCTCCCCAGGTGGGGAGGTTGGAAGTCTAGATGTCATTGAGGCCTGGGATGGTAAGCAATATGTATTTGGGGGCTGTCAGCTTTTACACACTATTTCTAGCTGCCAAGACAAAACAAAGAAAAAAAATGAGCAAAACTGGAGAAAGAATAAGAGAGAAAAAAAAAGAAGAGGACCCAGAACTAACTGTTGAGGGTTCACCACATTTGGAGATTGAGGAGTATCCCACAGGCAGGAGGAGCATCAAGAGATGGTGGCATCGAGAAAGGTCAACAAAGAGAGAGATTCACAGAAAAAGGACAGATCAAAGCATTGGATACTTATCCAAGGGGCTGAAAAATGGGCAAACAGAAATGTGTCCCACCTCTGGGCCACACTGAATGATGCCCACCAAGGACCAACAGTCCGTAGAGAACATTCCTGTCAATTAGTGATGAGTTTACCTTGGAAAAGGGCAGTGGTGAGGCACCTCCAGCCAGACCTCTTGTGTTTGCTTCCCTCTTTGATTAGATTTGGGGGAATGCCCTGTGATACATCTGTTTCACCCTGTTTTGCAGTTTTGTTTATTTGCTTGTTGTATCTCTAACTGTAGACTATAAAGTCCCTGGTGCTGTCTGTAGAGCTCCAACAGAACAACCACTCAATGTATGCTCACTGAATTATGAATAAAATATGTGAAAACTCACACAAAACTTTTTTAAAACACCATACCCATACTGTTATTTTTATTATTGTGGTTGTGAGAATTGGTAAATTATTCTGAATTGGACCTAGCACTACATCTGAGAAAATATTAGGATAGGAAGCAGGGCACAAGCACTACCCACCCACCCAACCCCCCAAAATATAGAATTTTGAGGTGAGAAAGGAACAGCACACTGAATCTTCTCCTCATCATTGACCTGGTCTTTCACTTCTGTTAATTCTTCTTCTAGTCTTCCTATCCACCATTCCAAGGAAGAAGGAACTGGAAGAGACCATCAAAAATCGAAGGTGGCAGGAGAAGTTCGCTGGAGACACCACGGACTTTGTATGACACTGACGACTGAGGAAAGAAATTAAAGCGACCAAGTGAGCAGGAACCAGAAAACTTGAACCTCTCTTTCAATGCTTCTTCCAGTCCAGACCTGCTCACTAGCCAGCCCTTTTGCCAGCACACCCGGATCTCCTTCCCACTGTACTCAGCCATTCCATGATCCAGGCAGCAGCTAGAGTGACTTCCAGTGGTCCAAAGCTTCGTGTTGAAATAATTTATGTGGAGGTTGAAATAATATATTTCACTGTAGAAGGTAAGATCAGCTACTTCTAAAGTACAAAACCAAACAGCACTTCCAAAGGAAAACCCATCCTCACTCCAGTTCTCAAGAAATTTGTGAGAGCCTAAGAAGTAGAATCCCAAAGACTTTGGGAAAACATCAAACTTTGTCACCAGCAACAAAGTAGACAAGATGGTCAGGTGGCTTGCTTATTTCAGACAAAGTGACCAAGGGAGGAGTGGGTAACCAACAATAATATCAGCAAAACATCATCTCCACTCCACATTTTGAAAAACTAAGTAAGAGTGAGGAATACAAGTGGAAGCCCTTTGTAGCTTCCCCTGACCTGGTCTGTCCTACCCTAGCCCATCCCAGGCTCCCGGCACATACTATACGCTGGCTTCAGGGCAAGAGTGGATGAGCATCAGTACCCCTCATGCTGTCTACAGTTTCTGCAGAAACAACATATGAAAGACACATCTCCCAGGAGGATTGGGGATTCTGAGTAGTTAAATCAAAAATTCTGATCAGAGTTTATGGTAGAAGATGCCAAACACCGAATAGGTGCAATGGCAAGGTCGCTGTATGCTATACGTTTTTTTTTAAGAGTTTATTTATTTATATGAGAGAGAGAGAGAGAGAGAGCACAAGCAAGGGGAGCAGTAGAGAGATAAGGAGGCTCCTCGCAGAGCAGGGAGCCTGATGTGAGACTCAATTCCAGGCCCCTGGAATCATGACCTGAGCCAAAAGCAGATGCCTAACTGACTGAGCCACCCAGGTGCCCCATACTAAGTTCAGAAGGAAATAAGAGCCACGGGGGGACACTTGTGCTCAACCAGGCCAGTAGATTCCAACACTCAGCACCTCTGCTTAGAGACCAGGCGCACACTGTTTATAAGAGCCTACAGTGTGGGGCTCCCTCGGCACTAACCTTCTAGAAGCTGTAGGGGAGCCTCCAATGCCTTTCTTGCTTTGGTTCCTCTGCCGCTTTGCTCATACTGTGCCAATCCCTGGGATTCTATGCCCTCTTATCCACCTTGCTTACTCTTCTCTTCCTGCCTCACCATCCAGCTCCTATGGTGCTCCTCCAAAAAGCTGCCTGGGACCAGATAAGCTGAGCTATTTTGTCTGTTCCTCCGTATCTTCCTACAATGGCCTTTGGGGCACTATGCTCACCTGGGTTGATTCCAAGCACTTCCTGCTTCCAGGTTGTGTCCTCATGACTTTTGTTTCCAAGCCCAGAGCTGGGCATGGGGTTCTGTTTGGGGAATATTTTCACACCCATTAATACATGAATCAGTGAATGTTTGTGATGTCTCCTGAGTGTATAGGAGGTTGTAGGCCCCAGCTAGACCCTACTATTCTTTACCATTTTTCTTCCTCACCATGGAGGTTAAAACATTGTTAAAAACACAGCTTTTGGGGAGGCTGAGGTGGCTCAGTGGTTGAGTGTCTGCCTTCAGTTCAGGTCATGATCCCAGAGTCCTGAGATTGAACCCCACATCGGGCTCTCCACAGGGAGCCTGTTTCTCCCTCTGCTTATGTATCTGCCTCTTTCTCTCTGTGTCTCTCATGAATAAATAAATAAAATCTTTAAAAGAAATGCAGCTTTTGGTGTCATATAGAACTGGATTGAAACTTCTATTGACAAGTAATTAGCTGAGACTTTTAGATATTTAAATGATCTAAACCTTATTTGGAATGGATTAGTACAAAAGGTCGAGGCTATGGATGTCAACCATTTATCACAGGGCTGTAGTAGTAATAGTTAGCAACTACTAGTTGTAGTAGTTAACTGAAAGTAGTTAGCTTAAACACATAGTAGTTATAGTGGTAGTAATTATAGTATAAATTAGTACTAGTCATAGTCAACTAAACTAGCTACTAACCAGTTAGTAGTTAACTAAGCTAAACTACTTATAGTAGCTATAGTAGTTATAATGATAATAGTTATAGTAGTAGCTAGTAGTACTAGTCATAGTAGTTAACCAAAGCTAGTTAACTAAAAACTTATAGTAGTCATAGTTATAGTGGTAGTAGTTATAGTAGTTGTAGCACTAGCTCTAGCTAATAAAAGTAGTTAACTAATAACTTATAGTACTTATAGTGGTAGTTATAGTGGTAGTAGTTACAGTAGTAGTTAGTAATACTAGTTAAGGTAGTTAATCAAAAGTAGTTAACTGCTCACTTATGGTAGTCATAGTCTTAGTTATAGTAGAAATAGTAGTGCCAGCAGCACTAGTCATTGCAGTAGTGTAACAGTACTAGTCATAATGATAATAATGGTGTTAAAGGCACCAGTACTGGTAGTGGTAGGTGTAATAACAATTATTGAGTTAGTGTCTTAGCAACCTCACATACTCTTCTAACTTGTTTTATTATCTCCAGCCACAAAGTCATAGTTTTGGCAACTCAGGACATTATGCAACAGATCAACTAATGAAAGGAGCAGAAAAGCAAATTTTTTAAAGGTGTTTTCATTAATTCATGTCAACCATCCCCCCCCCCCAAATAATCAGATTTAAAATTAAGAGAATGTTCATATGGTTTTTCTACTCAAAACTATAAGAAATATCAAAGCCATATGCCTGACATGAGAAACCAAATTTTCTACTGCAGGAAGTGCTAGGGCTCCTAGAGGAAAGCTGGTGGGTTCACAGTAGCTGCCCAACTTAGGGCTTAGCAAATATATGAGAAATTGGCTGTCCTGTAGGGCGCTGGTTTATCCTCAGAGCTGGACCCGAGAGAGCTCAGATGTCAGTGATGTCTGCAGGCTGTGCCTCTCCCTCTGCCTTTCTCACTTGGATCATGCACACAATCTCATTAATCCCTGGTCAAGTGCAAGCATGCAAAAGCAGGATGAAAGAGTGGAAGGATGGGTCTTGGACCGACAGGACACTAGGATTTCCAGGACGCCTCTCTTCCAATCTTAACACTAGCCAGCGAGTGCTGAGTGCCCAACAGAGCTGCTGAGTGTGGCGTTGACGGTCTCACTGCCTGGGCCCCTCTCCCACTGACCAGCACTTCAGGTTTGGCATACTGATCTGATGTCATTAAGAGACCTCTGCTTTCTAATGCAGAATGCATTCAAAATTGTTTGTGACAGTGCTGCCTCCACCCCTAATTATTTAATTCTTCTGGTATGTGGAGAATTGGCAGGAGGCACTGGACTGGGGTCCACAGCAAGCCAGCTTTCTTCTCTCTTATATGGGACATCTTCCCACCTGGAGCTTCAAGAAGGAGCCAAAAGTCCAATGGAGAAGAACTTGTTTATTCTGGTTGGAGCCGAAAGCAGACCTGACTGACGTGCTAAGTGCTATAATTTCTTCTGTCTACTTGGGAAACAATCAATGGAGAGCTACCAAACTAAATGGGTCTGTGATCCCTTCTCTCTCTTCCTCTCTCTCCTTTTTTTTTTTTTTAAGATACTAAAACTGAGAAGCCAAATCCATTAAACAATTCATACTTTGATTTGCAAAAGACAACAAACATATCCTCTGAGCAAGGGAAGCATGTCTTTTCTTGCATCTAGTTCAGGAACACTGAGTCTTTCCATTCAGGTCCTTCAAGGTACATCAAGTTGAAGGGTGATCTAATCGGCTTTCAAGGCAAAAGGAGTGTTCATTGTCCTCATAGTTCTATTCAATAATTTTTCCTCCATTGAACACACATAAACTGATCATTTAACCTTGATTCCTATATCCGCAAAATAAAGAATTAAAAATCCTATTCACAGGGCAAATACAGGGAAACTGGATGCTCCCAAGCACAAGACTTGACCCTGGGTAGATGCTCAAAAATAACTGTTAGAGGAAAGAGTGAGTTTTGCTAACAGAACAAAACAATGAATCATAGACGTGAGAAAGGAAAGGGAAGTAATAAGAAATGTAGTTTAGGGGGCAAATGGGTGGTTCAGTAGGTCAACCATCTGACTTCTGATTTTGGCTCAAGTCATAATCTTGGGGTTGTGGGATGGAGCCCTGAGTCGGGATTCTCTCTGTCCTTCTCCCTCTGTTCCTTCCCCCTGCTCATTCATTCTCTCTCTCTCTCTCTCTCTCTTAAATAAATAAATAAATAAATAAATAAATAAATAAATAAATAAGAAATACAGTTTAGCACTCTCACTTCACCAATGAAAAACTAGACCAACACAGGCGTAGCAACGGACCCGAGGTCATACAACCATGTCATGGGAGAACTAGCACAATGGTGAGTTCTCCAGAAGCCTAGGCCTGTGTTTTTTAAGCCACAGGTTCATGAATAAAGTAGTTCCTCACTAAAAGACCATTGGAAATCCCTCTTTCTCTGTCATTCTCTTTTTTAATTTTTTTTTAAATTTTAGTGGTAGGAGCAATAATAGTATTAAAAGAGTAGCTCTCTTGACCAGTCCTCATTTTTTTATAATCTTTGAGAAATAATGATGTCAAAGGGACCAATAATGATACTGGACCAGCACTACTATGAACCAGAAGCTTTAGCATCCGTGGATAGCCCATCAGACTCCATGGGGATTGGACGGAGGAATCTGTATTTGAAAAATTCTCTGGATAACCTGGAGATATGCTACATTTTGAGGATCCCTGACCCAGACCAAGGCAAATCAGATGCTGATGCAGGAGAAAGTGACCATAGCTTTGAATGACACAGCTGGGGATCGTGGCAAGGGTTGTTAATTGACTACTTAGTCTCTGCTCCCATGTGTGTCCTCTAGTACAGAAATTTAGAAAGTCAGGTGTCCTCTTTTCCAGTTTGCAGTTAGAGGTGGACATGAAAATGAATTCTCACCAATGAGATGTATGTGGAGAACCCCTGATGGTTTGGGAAAGATATTTATTTTCTTATCAGAGAAAAGTACGTGAGGACAAACTCCATGTCTGTGTCAACTTCCGTGCCTGATTTTGAATGCAGTGTATGAGGATCTGATGCTTGATGTTCTGCAGCCACCCTGCAACCAAGAGAAGAATGTTAAGAAGACCACAAAGCTGCCAGTGGGGAGCAGAAACATCAGTGAAACACTGAGCCACATCAGTCTATCCTTGCCCAGGGAGCAGCTATTATATTTCTACTTCCATATCTATTATTAAAGCGATCCTTTTGCCAAAAGTTTTGCCTCCACAATAACCACGAATAACTATTATATAATAAAATGGAGTATAAACTTTTGCATAACTTGCATTAAAAAGAAATAAAATCAACTCATAGACTGAATGCTGGCACGTAGTGGCAGTGATTATATAGCAAAAGGAGGAGAGGAAGAAAGCAGAGAACAAGGCACAGTTTTGTTAAAGTCTGTGCTCGTTTCCTAGGGCTGCTGTAACAAATTGGCACAAACCGAGGATTTTAAAACAACATCAATGTATTCTCTCACGATCTGGAGGACAGAATTGAGAAATCAAGGTGTCAGCAGGTTGGTCCCTTCTGAAGTCTGTTCCATTGCTCTTGTTCCATTCCTCTTGTTATGAGTTGAATTGTGTCCCCCTCAAAAGGTGGTAAAGTCCTGACCCCTAGCACCATGGATGAGACCTTATTTGGAAATCATGACTTTTACAGATGATAAAATGAGGCCAAGAGGGTAAGACCTCATCCAATATGAGTGCATCCTTATAGAAAGGACACATTTGGACATAGGGATAGACATGCAGAGAGAAACAACAATGTGAAGACACAGGCACAGTGTCATCTACAAGCCGAGGAACATGAGAGTCTGCCAGAAGAAGGGAGAGAGGGCCATGGATCAGATTCTCCAACATGGCCCTCGGAAAGAACCAACCTTGCTGACACCAACCCGCTTCTGGCTTCTGGTGGCTACCAGCAACCCTTGGCATGCATCCCTTGGTCTCTGACTCAACCTCACATGGTCTGCCCCTCTATGTCTCTGTGCCTCTTATCTCCCTCTCTTGCCTCTTTCAAGGACACTTGCCATCAGATTTAGGGCCAGCACTACATCCAGGATGATTCGCTCTTGAGAACCTTAATTCATCTGCAAGACCCTATTTATAAAAAGGTCACATTCACAAATAACAGAGGCCAGACATTGTTTCTTTCTTTTTTTTCCGGGGCAGGGGAAGAGATACAATTCAACCCACTATAAAGAATGAATATTCTAGTGGGAGAAATAGGACTTAATGATTAATAATGTAATAAACCTATGAAAGACGTCCTGTATACCGCATTATACATGCAATAACACAGTGTCAGGAACGGGGAGGGAAATCTACCTTCTGCCTGGATTCCCCCAAAGGCTTCCAAGAAAAAGGTCCCAGTTCTAACTTGCTAGATTCAGGAAAAGTTTTCACGTCTCTGTCTCTCCTTTTCTACTTTCTGGCTTTACTTACAGCAATAATTGGCCCTGAGATTAGAAGGATAAAAATCAGCACAACATGTGAATTTGCTAATTATTCTTCCTTACTGTGGACATAGCCAGTTTCGGGTTTTGGTCGCATCCTAAGTATGACATCTCAGTGACAAATTAAATCAATTAAGTTGAGAGCTCCTAGAGGGTGAGTAATAGACTAGGATGAGGACACCAGGGTTACAGGAAAAGCTCCGCTTCTAATTAGCCATAGGAGCTCCAGCCCTGACGCGGGCTTTCACTCCTTCATCTGTAAAAGGAAGGGCTGGCCTGGCTCATCACTCCAATTTCTTCCACACCATGAGTCTTCGCACACGCTCCCTTTGGAATTTGGACAGGAGCTGAGTTGTGGTTTGTTTCTTTTATGCATATGATCAGTATGGAGATTTATGGAGACGCTTGCTTTTTATACAGCTAAAGAGGGAAACACACACACACACACACACGCACATTATACACAATAGCAGCAAGTGAACCTTTGCCAGCCTAACACACATTTATACAGCAACAGCAGACACAGTGACACCAGACTGCAAGTAGGAAAAGTGACTCTGTCAATATTTACTGAGACAAAAATGGTAACACAGCCTGTTTTTTCTTCCTCCACTCAACAAACACGTGTGGAGGCCTCGGTCTCAGCCCTGGGTGCCAGGCGCTGGGTCCAGGCGCTGGAGAGAAAGCCAGGAACGAGACCTGGGACCTGCCTCAGAGTGCTCCGAGGAATGGATAGGATGGCACAGCAAGGTGGGCACGTGTGCTGTGACAGGGGAAGTCCTCGGTGTTGCGGCAGCTCCCAGAAGTGACAGCGCCAACCCCAGCCTTGGGGCGCTCAGAAAAGCCTCTAAGAGGTGCTTCTGAGCCCCATTCTGAAGGATGTGTGGGAGGGCGAGGTGTGGGTGGCCCTGTTGCTACCTCGATGACAAAGTGATCAGAACTCTGCAGTTTCTCAACCTTTACATGAACCACAATTAAGCAGGAAGGAGCTTCTGCTGCTTTCCTGGCGGCTGGGTTAAACCTTTCTAGAGCTCTCCCGAGGTACACGATTATCGATTAATTCTACTGATTATCTTCTTAAAGCCACAGTTTGGATCCAGCCACATCATTCCTGCAAAATGGCCAAGTTGTTGGCAAATTGAACTCCAATAAATAAAAATAAAAATAATAAAAATAAAAATAAAAATAAAAATAAAATGGCCAAGGATACATCCCAGGCTGTGGAATGGCATCACCCATCTGGGCCTTCCTACTTACTCAAGGCAAGGCCTTCTGATCTCCAATTGATTTTTTTCAATGTCATCTCCTGCCACAGATCTCAATAAAACATGGCACGTACACCAAATGCAGAGGTAGCTTCACCTACTTGAGGAGTTGGGGATGTCACAGGTGTTCTGAAATTCATATCAATCAGCCTGACTCATGTACTTATGAATGTTTCTATATAGGGAGTTTTTATGGGCATGTACCCTGACAAATGGAGTCAAAAGATTTCAGTCAAATCTCTGCTCTATGCATATAGACCTGGGCCAGCCTCCATTTCTCCATTTGGAAGCTTGGGCTGACAATGCCTAGTCTGGCTGCCTCCTGGGAACAAAAATCAGAGAAGCAATGTGGATCCTTGAGTGAACAACCTTCGTCGAGTCCACGGGTTCAGTGTAGAGCCTGGGGTTCGACTACCAGGTTAGGAGACCTGCACTCCCGTCAGGGGTTCCAGGCTTCTCACCTGTCCCTGCTTCTGTTTCCCATCCAAAAACATACATGATCTGGCTTAGATCTAGGTCCTTGACAATCTCTCAGGTTCCTGGGGGTTTGCTGGGGAATCCTGGGGATCTATCCATTTCTTTGCCATCATGTACTAACACTTCCTCAGCATAAGTGACTTCTGAGAGTGTGTGTCCACTGGAGGAATCATTCATCATCCTGCCACTTGATCTGTGCATGTGGCTCGTTCTGGAGTCCCGGCTTTCTTACGGCTTATGCCCAACACGGTGCCAGAAGGTTGCAATGAAGGCCCAGCAGCAAGGACAGCCACTGTTCGGGCTGAAGATGTTCATATGGGTCAGTTTGCTGTGATGTTTGCTCTGATGTGTACATTCCCCTTTCCTCATGAGGACAAAAGGGCAGCCAGGGTAGACACATCCCTTGTGCTCATCTGAGATGAAAATTGGGGTCTCAGCTTCACCGAGGTGTCCCTGGTCTCTCTGTTCTCTGAGCTCTAGCCCCTTGCAAAGGCAGCTTATGGGAGCCTCACGAAGGCTGCCCAGCCCCATGCTGTGGAAATTGAATTTCTCTCTGAACGTAGGCATCCTCCTGGATCAAACATTTTGAGCAGACTAAACATCTCTGACAAAGAGCCCAAAGTTTCATAGCAAAGCAATTTCACTTGGTAATTTGTTCAGTACTAAATGCTTTTAGTTCTTTTAGTTCATCTCTCACTAAATTATTTTCCCAGGACCATTCATTTTTAACATAATAAGGCTAGCGTGCCTACGCTATAATGGGACCTTTGCAACACAAGTGCATATGTTACAATGCCTTATTTTCTGTCATGGAGATTTAATCAAATTCACTAAGTTGGAGGACTATAATAGAGATTTTCAATAATATATGTTAAAAGGGTTTTTATATGATGTCTTGCAACTTGTGAATAAAATCAGATGGAGTGTGTGTTTGGTATTTCCACCAGATGATGAATTAACTGACCCAAGGGAACCTGAATAGCTCCCCCAGGTACAGATCGTGTAAGCTGGCATGGCCTGTACAGGTTTATTTGATAAAGTTTCTAAATAGCAATGCATAGTGTCACAGGGCAGAAATAGACATTTTCACTGGGTTCTCTAAAATCTAAAAAGAAAGTGAGATGAACATTGATTCCAAATAAGCTTTTCTAACAATCCACTCCACCACTGGTTTTATCCAATGGATTGGAGCTTTCTTGTTTGGTCTTAGTTTTTGGGAAACTGTCATAGTAGTTTGTTCAGGGTTAAAATACCTAAAATTTATTCCTAAGGTACTTACTTATTGATTAAGTGAGTAGAAAATGGCCTGGCTCCTGCCTTTCAAATTTCGAAATGGTATTTTGTGCTTGTTTTCCAGAATGGCCTGTTAGCTTTATGCATAGCATACCCCACATGTGTATTCATGTTTTCTGCCTGTCATCGCCATTTCTGTGTGCTGCTGTATCTTAACTATTAAAGTGATGTGAGGTAATGAGGCACTTTTATCTCCCTAAGGAGCAGAGAGGGACAGGAGCTCTGGAGTGATGTACTGAAAACACAGGGTACGTAAAGAAGGTGACACTCTTCTTGTGGCTCCTCACTGCAGCCAAATTAAGTCGCCACGCCATTTGCAATGCAATGGAGCAGAAATGGTCAGAATACCAAACACAACATTTTTAAGGTTTAACTACACATATGCACAGGATCCGTTTAATAAATGCAGCCCATTTTGACCTCATGGGAATTGCCTCCATCAAAGTATCTAAAAGCATCATATTACTTTTTCTTCTTTATTGAAACCTTTTAATTACTGGTCTTTAAATTACCATTATCCCCTTAGCGTATCATTTTAAAGAATCAAAGAATCATAGACCATTGGGCATTCTGGTATCTTCCTCTCAGCCATTTATTAAATATTGACTAGATTTATTTTCTGTGCCAGGTGCACCACTCAGCCTCCAACACATCAGGGTTTTTTTGTTTGTTTGTTTGTTTTGTTTTAATTTATTTAAATTCAATTTATATTACATTAGTTTCAGATGTAGTCTTCAATAAATCATCAGTTGCATATCACACCCATTGCTCATCACATCACATACTCTCTTAATGCCCATCACCCAGTTACTCCATCCTCTCACCCATCTCCCCTCCAGCAACCCTCAGTTTGTTTCCAAGAGTTGAGTCTCTCATGGTTTGTCTCTCTCTCTGATTTCTTCCCATTCGGTTTTCCCTCCCTTCCCTTTTGGTCCTCTGCACTATTTCTTATATTCAGCATATGAGTGAAACCATAGGATAATTGTGTTTCTCCAATTGACTTATTTCACTTAGCATAATACCTTCTAGTTCCATCCATGTCAGTGTAAATGGTAGGTATTCATCCTTTCTGATGGCTGAGTAATATTCCATTGTATATATAAGATGTGGTGAATATATATTTGACATATATGTATTAGATTTATAATCAGATTTGAAAGATAACTACAAATTCCTTGAGGACAGTGATTTCTTCCCTTCCTGTTAAGCCCTGTGCCCAATGGGGCTAAAGCTACAAGAAGTAAACATTAACACAAAGCCCTACAAACACTGTTCTGGGTCTGATTCTAGCTGATTCTGCTTCTGGCACAACTTGGTTTTTCAAAATAGTGAACTGAACTCAAGTGATGCTTGGTGTTCTCACCTTTGCATTGGAATAAATAATAACACGCACATCACTGAAAGAGAAAAGAACATAAACCAGGTGGCACTGAGGACATTTAAAATGTTACACAAAGCAGGAAATGCCACCATCACCACTGATCATTTGGCTCAAAGAAAGGGTGTAGACTCATAAAAGAGCAGTTCGTGGAGAGAATAATTGGCATAAGAGACTTCATTGCATTGACAAATAACAATCTCCAGCACCAAGAGGCAGTCTGTTTTGAAGGGAGAGACAAAAAATATGTCATTAGGAAGTCAATGATCACAAACTGTTTCCTAATAGCATGTTGGTGGTTAATAGAAAACAGTCCCTGCCTGCCCTCAAGAGGTTTGCCATTTAGGAAAAGAGTCAGAGAAACTGTTCTTCCCCAACCAACTCCAGGTGCTGACCATTACTCTTTTGTTCATTCATTCAATCAATATTTATAAAAGATTTAGTATGTACCAAGGACTGTTAATAGACCTTAAAGAAACAATAAAAGTAAGTCACCGTCTAGCCTACATATAAGTCCAGTGACAGAAAATCAGCTAAACAAACCCATAAATAAGCCTAACAATATGAGGAAAATCATAGCTAAGAGGCCATAAAGCATGTGGACTAGTGATAGAGATGGATGTGCTTATGGACAGTTTGGGTTGAATGGTCAGCAAAGAGTTTGTAGAGGAGACAACACTTGAGCTGACACTATTGATGAGAAGTGGCTAGCAGTCCACAGTGTGGGGCGGACAAGGGCAGAGGGTGTACTGGCCAGTGGAAACAAAGGAAATGCTCTCGTGCAGCAGGGAGATGTGCATGTTGAAAGAAATTAAAAAAAAAAAACCCACAAAACTGTTCGGTTGCAGCTTGGTTAATGAACAACCACTGGTGGAAGATGACATTGAGGTGTTGGAAGGAACGGGATGAATGGGGCCCCCTCAGCAGTAATTGTCAAACCTAATTTCAAACATAATTTTGCTAGAATTATTCAAAGCTAAAAGCAGTCTCAAGATGGGCAGATAGCTCCATCGATGACACATGGCTTTAGCCAGATTTTACTGGATGGAATAATGTTCATATGTAGCACAGTTCATCTTGCAAGCCCACTTACTCTGGGTACATCAGGTGTGTTTGAGACCCATGTGTGACTTTAGACCAAAGGAACAAGTTACTTCACTCTCCAGTCCACTTTGTTGTTGACCTGAAAAGATGCTTTCTCCTGTGTGCACAGAGTACATTATTAGGAATCCCAAACCACTCATCCCTCCAACAAAGAGGGAATGCTTCTTGGAAAAAAAAGATGGCACCTGTAGTAGAAGGTCATGGACTTCAGAATGAGACAACACTGCATTCAAATCCCAAGTTCTTCCCCTTGTGATATAAACCTGCAAACTGATTTCAACTCCTGCCAGCCTTGGAGTGCTCCTTTGTGAAATGGACATGAAACTGTTCTATGAAGATCAGCCTCACCTCTATCCCTTCACCTAGCTAACTCCTGCTCATCTTTTAGATTAGATTTGAAAGAACTTCACCTACCACTCTGCCTTGCTACCACAATCCCCTTATCCCCCCGCCCCCCCCCCACAAATGACTATCTTTCCCAGCTGGACAGCCTCTCTTTTTCCCAGGCTCATATTGATTTTGGGGGGTTACTGTTATTATTAGTATAATACTTATTTCATTAGAAGGACATTATCCATATGAATTTTTGGTGGCGATAAGATATCCTCTTCAGCTTGGTGTTCTTTGGCATAACACATGCACTAAACATGTTTGCTCAACCAAAGTAAACTCTATTTAGAGAATCTTCACTGGTACCTACTTTGAAAATCTGCCATTTGTACTTAAATCAGGTCTAGTGTAAGTCAAGAATGAGGACACAGTCATCTTGAATAGGTATCGTAGATATAACCACTTCTTTTGAATATTGTTTTTAAATATATGCCAGTATTTTAATTATAAGGAATTTAATGCACATGAATGTCTTAGTGTGCTTCATTTCATTAATAAAAAAATACTTAGGATTAAATTGTATAGCTTGTACTTTTATTTCTCTAGAATAGATTTATAGATAGCTACTCTGGTTTTTCTATTGTTCAGAATTTTTAATTCATTATGTCTGGGTGTACAAAAAAAATCTGTAGTAAATATCTTGTTTGATTATATCTTCTTAATTGCATGAGATAATTCCTGCCTGGAACTCTAGGGATTTGTTGGAAAGAAGGCGGATCTTCAGCATCGTTAATGGATTTAATGTAGTAAGGGATTTCTCTGCCTAAGAAAAAAGGTCCTCGGAATAGAGTCCAACAGTCTTCACGTCGGTTTCTGTTTCTCCCAGATGTGAGCACCTCGGTGAGGTCCCCAGCGCACCCCCACCAAAAGCACAAGAGTTTACCCATGGTTTGCACGGAGGAAAGGGATGAAATAAGTAAGTCACTCTAGGTCAACATAGATCCCTGAAAGTGGGAATGTAGCTCTGAATCCTCTTGGCACTGCCTTGCACGGTACTTAGTCATAGTAAAACCTTGCCAAATATTTGTTAAAATAAACAGAAAATACCAAAGCACTGGACATGGTTATTCAGGACAGAGGCAAATATTCCCCCACTGCTCAAACACTACCATTGCACCTCGGTGCCATAATTTCCTTTAATAAGACATGACTTAGAGACGTTGTATCAGTTATCTGTTGCCGTAATAAGGCTAGATAATAAAAAAAAACTACCAACTCCTATTAGCAGATAATAATAAGTAGTGAATACTTTTCAGCAATCTACAGGTCCTGGGGAGGTCTGGGTATTAGACCTGGTGGATTCCCTCAGCTGGGCCGGAGCATAATTCTGTGGTCATGCGGTGGGTAGGTCATGCACTGGCTACTCTAGGTGGCCTCAGCTGGGACCGTCTCTGTACTTCATGTGGCTTCTCACACTTGAGTAGGCTAAACTGAGCTTGCTCTCGTGGCAATGGTGGGGGGGTCAGAGGGAGCAAGGTAGCCCACAAAGCCTCTTTAAAGTGTAAGCCCAGAACTGGCAAGTAATCACTTCTGTTGTGCTCTGATGTCAAGGGCACAGGCTGGTCCAGGTCAAGGGTTTGGGAAGTGGACACCATTTCATAAGGAGAAGAGATGGCCATGTTGCACAGAGTGTGGCCTGAGGTGGGGCAGGACATTTGGCATTTTTGGAATCTGGAGCAGTCACAAAGAAAAGTTTAGCTCATCCTTTCCATGACATCTTTCAGGAAAAGCAGGCAGGTGTTTTAGAGAGCTTTTCAGACCAACTAACAAAAGAGAGTTCAGCATCTAAGCATGGGCTATATAGAAAATTCAAGATGTGGAACAAGAAAGTATTTTTTTTATTTTTAATGTAACCGAAGTCGTGCATATTTGCTTTATCAAATTTGAAAAATCCTAAAAGGTACAAAGAAGGAAATAAAAATCACCCAATCCCCACTTCTCAGAGATGATGGTACTAACATCTTTGTTAATCATGGAAATGTCCAAACATGCACCAAAGCACCCTCGTGCCCTGGGTCCAGCTTCAACATTTATGGACAATGTTTCATTCTTGTTTCATTCTCCTTACTCTCATTTGCTTGTCATGTTGGAATAGTCTAAAGCATCTCAGATATCATGCCATGTTACCTGAAATATTTCTTATAGGTAAGAATAGAGCATATATTTTTAAAGATTTATTAATTTATTTGAGAGAGAGAAGATGATTGGGAGATACAGAGCCAGAAGAGGAGAGAATCCCAAGCAGATTGCACTAAGTGCAGAGCCCAATGCAGGGCTCCATCTCACGACCCTGAGATCAGGACCTGAGCCAAAACCAAGAGTCAGACGCTTAACCAGCTGTGCCACCCAATCAACCCAGTAAAGACTAAGCATATTAAAGACACAGATACACCCTTAAAAGTATCACACTTAACCAATGAACAAGACTTCCTTAACATCCTGGAATGGCTAATGCATGTAAAAGCTAACCCATGTTTGGTTGTGTCCCTTATTCAAACATTGGCATTTTTACAGTTGGTTCATTTGAATTAGGAGTCAAGCAAAATTCACACATTGAATAGTAGTATTACTATTATTATTATCTTGGCACGAATGGCAAGCATTTATTCTCATACTTATTCTCTACAGATGGGCTGAATTGGGCTGGTGTGGCTGAGGTCAGTGGGGCAGCCAGGGTGGTGCGGCATCTCCCTGAAGGCTTATGGTCGGTGGCCGGGTGGCCTCTAGAAAGCATGTCTGAAAGCATCTCTAGAAAGCATGTCTGATTCATTCAGGTCAGGAATAGAGTAGAGCTCCAGGAGGAGTTAAAGAAGTGACTTCAGAGACTTGACTGTTGTTTCCTAGACTTTGGGCTGCTCTTTGGAACAGCTGACTGGAACAGCCACCACGTGGTGAGGACAAAATGAGCCAGCGTGCATGTGCATGAGGGTGCCTGCAACTCCATGGTTGACCCTGTCCTCCATTTGAAGTGGGGTGGCAGAGATGGCATTTCAGTCTCGGGTGTCCTAGTCAACCCGAATCAGCACACAGGGCAGGAGCTTAGCCGAATGAGGGGTGGGCAGCCTGTGAGGCCATCTTCTGCTACCTCTCTGGCACATCAGCCTGGGAACATCTACTCCACCCCACCCTTATGCAGGCTCTCCTCCAGGTTTCGAGCCCTGGGGGCCTGGATGCTAGGTCCAAAAGGGCTTTCTTCCTCCAAAAGGAGCTCTGGGTTTTCATGGGGTAAAGTCCAAGCTCAAGCTGACACAAGGAATTTGCCCTGAGGCAACAGTTCTGGGGGGAGGCTCCAAGATTCCCCTTTTCAGCCCAGATTCTCTGCTCTAGCTGATGAGACGTGCCCGAAAGATTATTTGTGCATGGGTACAGTGTATAAGTCTCATGAGTAAAATGAGGCAAAAGCCCATCCTGCCAGCTCCCTGCCTCCTGGCATCCTGAGGGTACAAACACCCACCCCCCAGCAGGCACGTAGGCAGAGCCTCTCCGTCCACACCTTTGACAGTCCTGAAGTTCTTTGTGGGGTTGCCAAAGAATGTTGCTGTATAATTAGTTCTGTTGGCAGGACCTGTGTCCCAGGCTGCTGTGCCTGCCTACTCTTGGCAGCTTGGAGCTTCCCCAGGTTAAAATGGGGCGCCCCAGAGACCTGGCTCACAAAAGCTCCTCAGCCAGGAAGGAAAGTGGACCTATGGGTGGTAGATGGTTTTGGTCCTTCAATGACAAAAACTGCTCCATGGTGTTGTAATCTCCTGCTTATCGGGGATTCAAAAGCTGGATTTCCTGTTCTATCTTATAATCTTCTCTGAATAAGCTCACAAGAGATTCCACTCATCTATTTATTTACTACAAATGTATTGAGTACCATCTTCTAAGACAGAGGACTAAGAGCCCAAGACAACCCCTCAGCCTCCAAGAGCTCCCCAACTGGGGTGAGTGGGAGAAGCCATCAATTGCTACAGAACACAGGAACAAAGGGATGTAGGGTTTTGCAGTCTAGCCTCTGGGAACAGAGTACAGAGACATATAACCTACAAAGGAAGTCACAGAGCAGGCATCCCAGAGGAGGGGGATCCTCCCTAGAATTTTAAGAATGAAGGAAAATTATCAAGGCAAAGAAAGGAGAGCACAGCAGGACAGTTCGGAGTGAGAGACAGCAGGGTGTGGAGGTCCTGAGGAATGGAAAGGCAACGCCATCCTCGTGCGAATTTTTTTTTTTAAACTATTTTATTTATTTATTCATGAGAAACACAGAGAGAGAGGCAGAGACACAGGCAGAGGGAGAAGCAGGCTCCTCGAGGGGACCCCGATGCGGGACTCAATCCCAGGACTCTAGGATCACTCCCCGAGTCGAAGGTAGACACTCAACCCCTGAGCCACCCAGGTGTCCCCAAAAAGGCATTTTTTGATGGGAAAAAAGATAAGCTTTCATACCGTCCATCTACAATTGAGAATTGAGAGCTGTTTGTCAATGGAGCATAATGCTAAGGGGAAGCTTCAAGGGCTTTCTCTGGGTATGTAGGGTGAGGGCCGTCCCCAAAAAACATCTGACCTTACACCAAGTTTGGACCCTTGCAAAGAGTTGAACGCACTGAGGAACGAACCAGATCTTCTACTTAAAGTGGGTTCCCCAGTTTGATAGATGAGAACTGGAAAAGCAAAGAGCTGAAATGACTTCTGGTGTCAAGCTGATAGTAAGTACAAAAGTCTGTATTTGAATATGGATTACCTCAAATGCAGAAGATTATGTAAGCAGAACCTCACTGACAAAATTAGGTACAACTGGGTAAAACACCCAGTGGTGGAGGAAAGATCCAATTTATTCATCAACAACAATGGGAAATGGAAACAATGAGCCCCTATTCAAGCCTGTGAAATTAACAGGTAAAACAATAGGGTTTAATGAATCAAACACTTTCGTACACTAGCAATGGCAGTGTTCTAGGTGCCATCTCCCTGGAAAATAGTTTGACAAAAGCACGAAGAGTCTTAAATACATGTATTCTTTGACTCTCAAGAAAATCACATAAGGTGGTGGGGGAAGGAAAAAACCCGAGCATAGATGGCTCACTGCAATGTGATTTAGAACATAAAACTGGAAAACAAGCATTTTTAAATACAGGATGGATTAGGAAAGAGCCACGAGATGAGACAGTTTCCAGCTAAGTTTGGTTGTGAACAGTTTTAATAGAATAATACGGCAATAGGCTTTGGTATAGCATAGGTGACAAATGCAGGATATAAAATTAGATGAAAAGAAGTTCAGGGTTGTCCCAGGATGAATGGGAACTGGAAGTAAGCCGTTTTAAGCAATCCGTCTGAAAAAGAAGAATGAAACGTTTATAGTTAATAATGAAGCAAAATAGATTCAACCGGCAATTTATTTTGAAAGATGAAAATATCATTATAAACATGAATTTATTATGTGTTATACATATGATACAAATAGTTCACAAGTGTAAACCCATGTACATCCAAAGGGAACAAAGAGTGAAACAAAGCTGATTTGTTTTGCAACTTTTTAATAGAAATGTTGATTGATAGCATGAGGCAAGTAAGCTTCACATGGTACTCAACCTTTTGTAAGAAGTTTATAAAATAAAAAAAATTAAAAAAGAAGTTTATAAAATAATAACAAAAAATAATAATATTTAAATTTATATCAGTTTTGCCAAGGGCTTCTGTTAATACTTTTGTATTCAAGCCTTGCTCATTGGAAGCACGTTCCCATATTTCTCTGTTCACCAGCTATCTGCTGAGTGCCTATTGTGTCTCAGTCATTTCTCTGTGGGCTGCGATGAAGGGGTGAATAGCCATAAGCCCCACAGCAAACAGACTGAGCTCTCACCCTGGGTAAAATTCTAGATGGGAATAGAAGACACTAATTTATTGAATCAACATTGATTGAACATCTACTTCATTCTGATGCATGCTGCTAGGCACTTGGAAAACATCAAACAAAAAGACAAAAAGTATCTGTTGTCATGGAATGTACATTTAAGTAGGGCTAAAACATATAAAAAATGTAGCAGACTTCTAACTCTGGGAAACGAACAAGGGGTAGTGGAAGGGGAGGTGGGCAGGGGGTTGGGGTGACTGGGTGACAGGCACTGAGGGGGGTACTTGATAGGATGAGCACTGGGTGATATGATATATGTTGGCAAATTGAACTCCAATTAAAAAAATTAAAATAAAATAAAATAAAATAAAATAAAATAAAATAATAAAATAATAAAATAATAAAATAATAAAATAAAAAATAAAATAAAATTAATAAAATAAATAAAATAAAATAAAATAAAATAAAATAAAATAAAATAAAATAAAATAAAATAAATAAAAATGTAGCAGAACGGACAGCTATGGAGAAGAGTAGAATGGGATAAAATAATCTTCCCCTCGCAGATTATACACATGATTTGAGCAATTCTCCTACATTTTCATTAACTTTAGGAAATCCTGCATCTTCTGCAAGACTTGCAAATAAGATGCATCTTTTTTGTTTTGAACTGATGGATTGTCCCAGAATTTCTTAGCTGGTGAGTCAGTACGAGTCTGATCAACAAGGACAGTGGCTGGACATTGTCAAGCTCTTAAACAGGAGGTGCGTTTCAGTGAGGTTATAGTTTGATAAGTGATCATTCCATTAGTGAAACATTTTTACTTTAGTGATGGCTTTGTTTTCTGGTCCCACCTAGCAGGCATAGGAAATAATATTATGAATGCTCCTATGGGGGTCTTCTGTGTGTGTACATGGAGAAAACATGACCCTGTAAATCATAACTGTGTGCCTCATGGATGGAAAGACTAAGGAAAATTGTACTCCATTGAGCTTGGGTTTTTCACCATAAATGTGTCAGATACATTTGAGATCCTCAGTGGTAAACAAATGAGAGAAGTCTCCCTATGGTCCTAGGGAATCCCTCCAAAATGCCTTGGCTTCCTTCAAGGAGTCTTGATTTGGGTCAAGACAGGCTGACCTTCCAACTTCCTAAAAGGAAGTCCTAAAAAGTTAAAAAGTCTCCTGTTTCCAAAGTATGGTGACATGTGGGTTCCATCTTAAAAGACATTCGGTTCAATCAATCCAGGAGGGAAGCAAATCCAGTTGCCTCTCCTCTTGGGCCTCTGTGTCTCTAAATAGGATGGACACCTTTTCCATGCCCCTTCCAGATGGAGACTTCGGCATTTCCAATAAGCTTCAGGGGATTGTTGTGCAACCTCCTATTATTCTTAAAGGAATGTATTTCTCTTTCTCTTCTGGAGATTGAGAGGGGAAACATTACAGGATGTCTTAATTGGAGTCCTAAATAGGAAAGGAAATTAGAATAGTCCCAAATCTGTCATTTTAATGTTCAAAGCAATTATAAAATTAACACTTTTTACAACTGCTAGTTTTTTTTTTTTTCTTTTACTGTTAGTTAAGATCTTTAGACCAGGGGTGCCTGGGTGGCTCAGTCTGTCTTCGGCTCTGTCATGACCTCAGAGTCCTGGGATGAGCCCCCATTCAAGCTCTGTCTTCGGCTCAGGTCATGACCTCAGAGTCCTGGGATGAGCCCCCATTTAAGCTCTCTGCTCAGCCAGGGAGTCTGGCTTCTCCCTCTCCCTCTGTGAACTCTCTCTGGCTCTTTCTCTCTCTCTCTCTCTCTCTCTCTCTCTTGCTCTCTCTCTTTTTCCCTCACCCTTTCTCTCAAATAAATAAATAAAATATTTTTAAAAATAGATCTTTAGACTAGTTCTAGTGCCCTGAAGAAAGGTCCTTTCAGGATGGGACCCTGTCCTGTGCTTGCAGATGGCCCCTTCATACCTGCCCCAAGTCATCCATGCTGTCACATCTGGTCCATCTGTCTGGAGCCCCACTCCCGACAGTAGCCTATGTGCATGTAAGCTTCTCTCTTTCCTCATAATTCTCTCATCCCAGTTCCTCTTTCCTCATGGCCCCATTCAAATGCCACTTAGATGTCCGTTTCCTATCCTTCACCATCTAAAAATTCCCACTGGAACCCTCCTCTCTGCTTCTAGGACACACTGTGTGAATGGCTCAGGGGACCAGTGAGTACCTGGACTCTGGGACTAACTGGTACATTCAGGCTGACACTCCAAACCCAACTTGCTATGTAGCCTTGGGTAAATTTACTTAAACTCTCTGTACCCCAACATCCTTATCTGTAAAAGCCTGGCAATAATTGTTGATATCTCATTGGATTGTTGGTGTGAATATAAGACACGTTGATATGTGTATCACATATTGTGATAATTGTGTAATTGCTGACACAAAATAAACCCTATGAAGGTGTTTGATTTTAAACATAAATAAGGTGCTAACCCACAGGATTTCAAATGGATATCTTTTTCATAGTATATACATAAGGAAGGAAAAAGTAATCCTCAGTAGACATCCCGCTTCTGAACGTGGCTCCCAGAGGTACAAGGCTGTTAACAGCCTATATGTATCTAGGTGTGAAGTGCTATTACAGTTGCTTGAGATCAGCCAAACAAGGTGATTGGATCAAGGTGTTTCCTAGGACCCACTTCTGTGCAATTAGAGATGGAAACTCTCTTCTAGCTTGGACTTCAATCAAGAAATTACTCTTCTCAACAATATGAGTAGATCAAAATCAGACCATTGCAGCAACACATAAGCTTTAGGACTCTGCTTCAGGGGGAACCCACTTGGTGGAGTGGGGTTGATGCTCCAAGAGAAAACATTATGCGCTCATTTATCAGAAGGAAGCAAAATCTTACTCTTGTTTCCTTTCAGTGAATACCCAAAGTCCAGCAGGGTATGATTGTTACATAGTAACTTCAACAAATAAATGCATCTGCTGCCCTGAGATCACGTGGAGAAAAGCTGGTTCATTTACCTATGCCCACAGTCGCAGGAGACAACAAGTAGTGACCAGAAAGGATAATTGCCTGATAACACAGCATCCATGACTTCATATATAATAAAAAGTTTTGGAAAATATAGAAATGGTTGAGCTGTATGTCATGACCCTGAAACAACATTGCGAGGGATGCCAGTAAGACATTAGAGCCGTGGCCACAGGAAAGACTGGCAAAGGGCAAGGGAGAAACAGGGGAGCTTTGGGGAGTGAGAAGCAAGAAATACTGAAGGGACCCATCAATGTGATCAAGGAAATGCAAGCAATGAACAGAAAGCATTGATGAGGAAGACCATAACTTGGAAAAGAAGTGGAGGCCTTCGGTGCTCAAGGACACTGCAGCACAGCATGCGTGCTTCTCATCCCATCCAATAACAGCATACAGTATGTACTCAAAAGAAGGCAGTTTCTCTTTATTTGGCTTCTATAGTGATTTCCAGGAAGCCCCAGTGGCAGACCTTTCTCAGCCTCTGCTCAGGTCTCCTGAAACCATATTTAATCATAGACTAGGGGTTGTCGTCCCAGGAGGTCAATCATTACACTAACAATTGCACGTGAGGAGAATCAGCGCATCCCTTGTTTCTGCAGTGAAATATATGAAAAAATAAATGAAATGCATTAATATTTTATTAACAACTATTAAGATCTACTAGAATAGACTATATTACACTAGTAATAAACATGATCATAACATTATGGCAACAACAGTAAAAGCAATTGCTCTCAGACATTACTGGATTTCTATATGCTGGGCCCTGTGGTGGCTACCTGTTAACCACCGTGGTGGGAGAGTTGGTGCTTGATGCCTTTTAGACACTCTTGGTATTTGAAGAGGAATTTCGGGCCTTCTGTTACTCTCTTGTCTTGGGGAGAGCCCAGGATATTCAGGTTCCTGCCTTCGCTTCAGCCAGGGCCCAGACTTGACATGGGTTCCTCCAGATGTGCCCATGGGATGCTGTGGTAGTTAATTTTATCTTTCAACTCAACTGGATGGCAGGATGCTCAGGTATTTGTCTAAACTTTATGTCTGGGTGTGTGTGTGTGTATTTCCGTATGAAATTCAAATTTGAATCAGGGGACTCAGCTAAATGCATTGCCCTCCTTGGTGTGGGTGGGTATCACCTAATCTAGTGAGGGCCTGAATTGATTAAAATTGTGGCAGGAGAAAGAATTCTGTCTTATCTCGCTGATTATTTGAGCTGAGATATTGATCTTCTTTTACCCTTGGTGTTCCTGACTCTCAAGCCTTGGACTCACACTGAATTATACCACCTGCTTTCCTGGGTCTCTGGCTGAGAGATGAAAGATCATGGGACTTCTTAGCTACCATAATTGCATAAACAAATTTCTTGTACTAAATATCCTTTTATACAAGCAACAAAAAGCTATTGGTTCTGTTTCTCTGGGAAACCCTAACTAACACAGAGACTGAGATGGAAAATGAGAGACGTGCAGAAGGGAGTATTATACCCACTGCATTTTGCCTGCAAGACTACTGGCTGAGACTAGGCTTTTGGAGAATATAGCTGTTCCAAAGATGACTATCTGGTAAAGAAGAGGCCCTGTAGTGGTTGCAATAGCAAGTCCCATAGGGCTAGGTTCCTGGTCACTATGCAGTACACCAATGGAGTCAGCTGTGACCTTTTCCCATCAGGCCAGTTCTGGAAACTTAATATGGAATCTGGTTCTGCAGACTTCTCAACTGTTCTTCAAGATACTCAATAGCCTTTCTCTTGTTTGTTTGTTTGTTTGTTTGTTTATTGTTGCAAAATACACATAACATGAAATTTTAATTTACCACCTTAACCATTTTCAAGCACACAATTCATTGACACTAAGTACATCCACACTGTTTTACAACCATCACCACCTCTCACCCCTAGATCTCTTTCTCCTGCTATATTAAAACTCTATCCCATTAGACACTAACTTCTCATTCTTCTTTCTCACAACCCACCAGTCTACTTCCCTCCTCTATGAATTTGACTCCTCTAGGTTCTCATGTAAATAAAATCATACAGTATTTGTTTGTGTGTGTGTGTGTGTGTGTGTGTGTGTGTGTGTGACTGGCTTATGTAACTTAGTATAATATCCTCAAGACTTATCCATATTGTAATGTGTCAGAATTTCCAAAAGTAACGTTCCATTGTATGGATATACCACATTTTGCTTATCCATCCATTGACTACATTTTGCTTTGTAGTATATGTATAAAATGGTGATCAAGCCTATCATAGTGGAAAATATTTGTGTTGCTTAATTTTATGTGTCCATTCAACTGAGCCATAGGGTACCCAGATATGTGGTCAAACATTATTCTAGGTGTTCCTGAGGGTGAGGATGTTTCTGAATGAGATTAACATGTAAATTGGTGGACTGACTAAAGTAAAAGGCCCTCTTTACTGCAGGTGGGCCTTGTCCAGTCAGTTGAAGGCCTGCATAGAATAAAAAAGGTTGAACCTCCTCCAAGTAAAAAAAAAAATAAAATAAAATAAAAAAAATTCGCCTGTCTTTGAGCTGGGACATTGGATTTTTTGCCTTTAGACTCAAACCGAGACATTAGCTCTTCCTGTGTCTCTACTTTCTGGTCTCTGGCCAGGAACTACAGAATTGACGCTCCTGGTTCTTTTTTTTTTTTTTTTTTTTAAATATTTTTATTTATTTATTCATGATAGTCACAGAGAGAGAGAGAGAGAGAGGCAGAGACACAGGCAGAGGGAGAAGCAGGCTCCATGCACCGGGGGCCCGATGTGGGATTCGATCCCGGGTCTCCAGGATCGCGCCCTGGGCCAAAGGCAGGCGCCAAACCGCTGCGCCACCCAGGGATCCCGACGCTCCTGGTTCTTAAGTCTACAGGTTCAGATGTACCACAGCATCTGGGTGTCTAGTTTGGGTCTCAATCTGCAGATCTTGGGACTTGCCCACCTCCGTAATCATGTGAGGTGATTCCACATATACATATATATGTTCAAATATATAAAATGTAATATTAATCATATAATATATAATTATAATTATTATGTTCATAATTATATGTAATACAGTGTATGTGTATATGTGTGTGTGCATGTGTGCATTGGCTTTGTCTGTATTCATTCTGTTTCTCTGGAGAACTCTATTAGAGCATCACACTATGTGGCTCAAACACTTATATGAGCCTCAGAAAGTCTTGAGATGAAGAGCCAGTGTGGTGAAGGAATCAGAGGCAGATATCTGGAAGTGTACCTTTTTGCAGAGTGGTGCTGCCAAGAGCCTGGTGAGTACCTCCTCTTAAGAACTCTTGTCTTGGTGTATTAGTCTGCTAGCACTGCCATAGCAAAGTACCATAGTTTGAATGGTATAAACAGAACACACTGGCTTATAGCTCTGGAGGCCAGAAGTCAGAAATTAAGGAGTCCTCGGGTTGATTCCTACTGAGGGCTGCGAGAGAGAATCTTTTCACATTTCTCTTCTAGGTTTTGGTGGTTTGCTAGCAACCTCAACCATTACCCAATCTCCTTTGTTACCTTTAAGTTGTGTCCTCCCAGCAAGCTTCTCTGTGTCCAAAAGGACACCAGTCATATTGGATGAGGGCCTGCTCTACTCCAGTCTGACTCATCCTAACTTAACTACTTACATCTATGATGACCTTATTTCCATATAAGGTCACATTCTGAGATGCTAGGGGTTAAGACTTCGATGTAGGCATTTTTAGGGGACCCAATTCAAGCCATAACACCTTGATGAGTATTGTCTCTGAGCAGGTGACATTTAGCTATCTGGGCAAACTCCTATCCATTTGCACTTAAGAAGTCTCTCTTTCACTTACCAATTGCAGACATGACCTTGGCAAGGCCCAGAAGTAACACAGGCTCCATCTCCCCATTCCCTTTCCCGGCCTGGGGTGGATGCACAATGCTGCACATGCATTATTGATAGACCTCAAGCTTGCCAAGCATTCTGGCTCTGTGTGTGTGT
Source organism: Canis aureus (assembly GCF_053574225.1). Classification (NCBI taxonomy): domain Eukaryota; kingdom Metazoa; phylum Chordata; class Mammalia; order Carnivora; family Canidae; genus Canis; species Canis aureus. The sequence continues at coordinate 70,298,927 of NC_135619.1, forward strand.
GTGTGTGTGTGTGTGTGTGTGTGTGTGTGTGTGTGCATGTGTCAGAGAGAAAGGCAGACAAAAGATGTGGACAAGGATGGTACCTGGCCCTGCTGGGGGTTCTGCTTTCATTTAGAACATGCTTTGCCTGTTGTCTAAGGGCACCCTTGATGGTGGTTACAAGGCAGTGCAGGGTGGAGGTGGCTTGGAACTCCAGTGCACAGATAAAAAATGAAGAGTGTACTTGCTTGGTAATCTGCTTTCAAAGGCCCAGCTCAGCAGTGCCCTTCACACCCTCTCACTTGGCTCTGCATCACCTAGACACAGCTTGGTGGCTCTGTGTCTTCATCTCCCTCTCTCACTTCCTCCTATCCACCCACCTCCCCCCTCCTTTTTTTCCCCTTAATGCTCACAGGTCCTCCTGGAAGACTCAACCACTTACAGTTGTTGAGTGATTAAATATTTATAATCAGGGCAATGAGTGAGGTGTTGAATAATAAATGCTAAGGTTGAAGCGGCCTTAGATAATTTCTGCAGATTTCTTCATCCATGGCTTCTTTGATTCTAAGGCAAAAAAAATAAATAAATAAATAAAAAAGAATCCTTTAATTAACTTTTTTTTTTTTTTTTGGGTGCAGCTGTGACAGTCGATAGGCCTTTATCGCTGTTTTGTTCATGAACCATTGCCCTGCCATAGGGCGTATTCTATCAAGTCCCCTGCCCCCCTTCCCCGATATGTAGATACCTCATGGTGAGGTGAATCTTCCCTCATTTGTTTCTAACACTCACGGGGAATGCATTTTTTTAAAACACAAGTCCCTAGACCACAAATTCACTGTAGCCATATCTGGATGTGGAATAGTTTGTGAGGCTTTCTAACAACGGGAATGGACCTTCCTGACATTTTCTGCACTGTTGTATTTAATTTCTACCACAACTCCATGTGGAAGCCACTAGCATCATTCTGACTTGTCTCTGAGGAAGCCAAGGTACAAAAAATTTAAGTCACTTGCTCAAGGCCTGGAGCTGGATTGGATCTCAGATTAGCATGAACATCATTCCAAGGAAGAGGGATACAAAGAGAACCTGGCATGGTGTCTGCTCTGGTGGAGCTCTCGGAGAGTGAGGCCAGAGATGCCTGCACGCAGAGCAAACAAGTGAGCCACTGTGAGAAAGGTAGACAGAAGCAAAACATCTGAATTGAAGAGCAAGTAGGTAGCTCTGTGTGGATGGGCTCGGCAGACTTCACAGAGAAGATATGTGAGTCCCATTGAAAAAATTGTATAGAAGTTCACTTGAGGATGAGCTGGGGACACATGGACTTTTGCATCTTTTGGATGGTTCTGACCTGTCCACTTGAAATCCTTTCAGAGGGAACATGATAAAGGATGTTGCGGTCAAACCATCTTTTTCTTTCTGGATGCACATTCTAGTACCGTATTCTAAAAACACAGAATTAGAATGTATTTGAAGATAGTTTACACATCTTCATTTTGACCAGTAGAAAACTTTTACTACCTGCTGTAGACTGATCTCTGTGTCTTCTCAAAATATCTGTTGAGTCCTAATCCCTAGTGTAATGGTTTTAGAAGGTGGGACCTCTGAGAGGTGATTGGGTCATGAGCTCAGAGCCCATACAAACAGGATCCATGCCCTTATTAAAGAGCTTCCTTGTCTTTTCTGCCTTGTGAGGACACAGCAGAAGATGGTAGTCCTTGAACCAGGAAGCAGGCTCTCAGAAGACACCAAATCAGCTGGCACCTTGAGCTCACACTTCCAGCCTCCAGAATTGTGAGGATTAGATTTCTATTGTTTATAAGCCACTCGGCATAGGGCATTTTGTCATAGCAGCCCAGGTGACTAAGATATTATACAACCTATATAGTGATAATATCAGAAATTAATTTTTTTTGATGATTAGGGCATTCTCCCCACAGAAAAGAATGCTAGGACAAAACAAAATCATCTCCTCGGTAACACAAAGGGAAAATTAAATTCACAACTTGAGCCAAAGACTTAGGAACTGTGTTTGTGCATTGCTTTTATGTCTATTCTGACTTAAAGTATGAAACAATAGTGTAAAACCAGGATTCACCATGTTTGTAAATGGATCCATAATCTACTGTCTGCCATATTGTATCAGGTTTTCATCTATCTTTCCGTATCCCCTAGAGAACATTGGGCCATCTTTTGGGGAGCTGAGATACTAACCTGAGTAATTTATAGAGGGACAACCCACAGGGACACAGACTTCCATATCCTCAACATTTTCCTTCTTGTTGGGACTAGGAAGTTACTCTTTCCTAAACTTACTTTAGGAAGTTTATTACAAAAAAACTTTTCTTCCCCTACCCTTGATCAAAAGGGCAAAAAGTTATATTAAAAGTTATATTCAAAAAGTTATATTCTTGAATGTCATTGATGATTTTCTAAGCAGAGGAGTATCATAAATTCACATGCAAATCTTATTTATTGAGTACTTTTCTGGGCAAAATACTTTCTTGGAAGCACCTTATCCATTATAGTATTCAAAATTTTATAGATGAGAAATCTGGATCTCAGATAAAGTTCAGTGACAAGCCCAAGGTCACAGCAGTAGAAATGATAAAGTCAAGATTTAACCTCAGGCTTCTGAGTCCAAATGTATCCCTGATACTCAGAGTCTGCTTATGCCAATGATGCATTTATGGAAATGTAAGACATAATAGTGTCAATGGGAACTTGAATATGTTCCCTTTCAAAAGTCTAGGTATGAAAACTCCTAATTCTCTAGAGCAGTATTTTCCTAAAACTAACCTTGGAGAGTATTCATTTTGCCAAGAATTCATTTAAAAAAGAGTTTTCTCGGGATCCCTGGGTGGCGCAGCGGTTTGGCGCCTGCCTTTGGCCCAGGGCGGGATCCTGGAGACCCGATCGAATCCCACGTTGGGCTCCCGGTGCATGGAGCCTGCTTCTCCCTCTGCCTGTGTCTCTGCCTCATTCTCTCTCTCTGTGTGTGTGACTATCACAAATAAATAAAAATTTAAAAAAATTTAAAAAAATGAAAAATAAAAAAGAGTTTTCTCAAACAAGTTTTGGAAATATTGAATTAGGGGCACCTGAATGGCTCAGTGGATTGAACATCTTTCCTCTGCTCAGGTCGTGATCCTGGACTCCCTGGATCGAGTCTCTGGATTGAGTCCGTGGATCAAGCCCCACTTGGAATTCATGCTCAATGGGGAATCTGCTTCTCCTTCTCCTGTTCCTTCTCTCTCTCTCTTCCCCTCATTCTCTCTCTCAAATAAATACTTTTTAAAAAAAAATATTGAATTCAAGCTAAGTCAACATTTTTGCTGCTGGCATTCAGAGAGCTTTTAATGTCCTGGTGTGTATTGTGGATTTCCAAGTGCATCTTCAGTGTTAAATTTGTTTAACAAATGCATGGAACTTTCAGGACAGTGACGAGGACACTAGGATAAAATAGTAACTACGATAGACCCTGCCCTACCCCCTCAAAAGTTTCTACCATGGCAGAACAGAATTGAACTAGTAATTAAACATCAGCTCCCTTCTGGTAGCTGTCCTAATTGCCCTTTACTTCTCCCTCAATAAATTTCTGCCCCAGAACCCCTTTGGGCACGCAGGTCAATTTTTTTTTTAATAATTACTAAGATTTTAACCTTCGACTCCAAGTGACTACTTCCTTATACCTGTTCAACAACTAAATACCTATCATTTACAATAAGTAGACTATATATAAAATTTATTTGGTGGCAATTTAAAATAGCAGTTAAGATCCCAGTTTTAAGTAACACTTGCTAGTTATATCAGGCACATTATTTAGTTTTTCTGAGTCTCAGTTTCTACCTCCATAAAACGTGGATGCAAATATACATTTAATAGTGCTATTGGGAGAGACGCCTGGGTGGCTCAGCAGTTTAGTGTCTGCCTTTGGCTCAGGGCATGATCCTGGAGATGTGGGATCGAGTCCCATGTCGGGCTCCCTGCATGGAGCCTGCTTCTCCCTCTGCCTCTGTCTCTGTGTCTCTCCTGAATGAATGAATGAAGAATGAATAATTTTTTTAAAAAAAATAGTGATATTGGGAGCGCCTAGTACGTGCCTGCTATGTGGTTAGCAAAGGTCTCCTTAATGAGGTTTCCTGGACTCACTGGCTTGAAATTGCAACCCCTAGACACTCGGAGCACTCCAGCACTTCCAAACCCCCAATGCTGCTCTATTTTTTATTACAACTCTTATCACCTTCTTGCATGATTTATTTCATTATTATATCTATGTTCGTTGTCTGTCCCCCACCCCCTATTAACACAAGAGCAATAAGAAACAGAAGCCTTTGTCTGTTCTGTTTATTAATGTGTCCCATGGATCAAGACAAGAGCCAGGCATATAGGTGGTGCTCAAAGATATGTGCTGAATTAACCTATACAAATAGTAATTGTTCACCAAACATAAAGTGAGTCATCACCTCATAGACCTCATACCAGGCATCCAGGAGGAGTAAGCAAAGGCCTTGTGAGTGAACATTCCCAGGGCCCTCAGAAGCCTCCTATAGGAAGAACTTATAACACTTACCTGCTGTGCTGCTATCAGATAGATACCACTGGGTCCTCATACAGGCTCTTGGTATTTGGCTGTTTAAGTGAACCTGTAGGAGATATTAAACCCAAGACGTAGCACAGGAAAAATCAATACTCAGGTCAGAGCTGTAGCTTGCTAGGAAGAGCAATTCTTTTCAAGTACAGTTTGCCAGCCACATGGTGCTATTTCTAAAGCCTTGTTTTGGCCCATGAGTGCCCAGAGCAGTAACCCATGCTCCCAGCTCACAGAGAGGCAAGGTATGTGTGCAGAAGAGCTTTGTGTTACCAAGGTCTCTGTTTTATCCTCTTCCCGATGAGTGAAAGAGAGTAATTGGTAAGTCACTGAAGGCTGCAGAGATTTATCACCAGTTGCCAAAGCTTGCTGATAAGTTCAAGACATCCTGATCCTAACAGAGGCCACTGCAGAGCATTAAGCAGGAAGCCCAGGAAGGTAGGATGAGTGCAGGGCAGGAGCCGGCACCAGGTAAAGATGACAAATGCCTCTCTGGGAGATTAATCCTTCCTGTAGTCCACTGTTAAAGTAATAAAAGGTTTATGATTCATTTCTTCCTTGATAATGGAGGAGACAATTAGTAATTACTGGATTTATGGTATTTGTTGTGTTAACTCAACCAATAAAGTATCCAGCGAAATTGTACTTTGAAGCACCTTTGTTGTAGAATAATAGGATGAAAGCTTTAAAACAGCAAGCAGCTGCACCCCATGCAACACACATTTATGGTGGGGGGGACATGACAATGGTCATCTGAGACCTAAAGTTCTAAGACTTGTCACCTCTTCCCCCAACTCCACCATTTCATTCTCCCCAGAATTAATTCAGGGGAGTAGGATCCAGCATTCAGTGCTGAAGCTCTGCCTAAATCTGCTTTCCCAGCAACACCTTCACCCTCTTCCTCAACATTGGACCTCTCTTCCAGCACCTCAGAGCTTGAAGTGTACAGGTATTTGTGCTGTTGCTTGATTGCTGCCTCTCCCACCTCAAGCTAGGACTAAGTCAGTAACAGGTCCTCCTGCCCTCTCCATCTCCCAGCCCTGAGCACAGTGGGAGACATTTCAATGCCAATCAGGGATGTTTGTGGAATTAATGGATGTCTTAAAAAGACTCTGTGGGCAAACATTCTACCTTCACAATGAGTAAAGATGCCACATTTTCAGAAATGTTCAGGATGAATGCTTAAATTCAATGAGTACGACCACAGGTATTTAGGTATGTGGGTGTATAACCATGGATATATGACTATGACCATGGGCATATGACCTTAGGTGTATGATCATGGGTATGAGTATGACCATGGATGTATAACCATGGATGTATGACCATGAGTTTATGAATATGATCATGAATGTATAACCACAGGTGTATGACCATGGGTTTATGAGTATGACCATGGGTGTATGATCTTGGATGCATGACCATGGGTATAAGAGTATGATCATGGGTGTATGACCATGGGTGTATGACCATGAGTTTATGAGTATGATCAAGGATATATGACCATGTATTTAGAGAAAACTCTCAAAATACCTGACAGTAGAATTGTTTAAACAGATTACAGTGAATTAAGCCACATTAAAAATGTAATACACAGTCACTATAGGTATAGAGTCAAATTGTTACAATTTATACTGAGTGATTAAGATACATAACAAAATATCTATTTGGAATCTGTATACACATGGATTAGAACCAAATACCTAGGCCAAGTGCTTGCATTACAGGAGACAATATTTCTGAAATAAATGTAAAAACACACGAAAATTAAAATTGATATTAAGATGGCAAAAATATATGTGTGTATGAGTTTAATTAACATTTATATTGTAAAGATAGATTAATTAAAATCAAATGCTTCAATGATTGGCATTTCCATGTGATATTTCATTATCCAAATTCCACTTTTTTTTGCAATTAGAGTTAAACACAGGATTCCCTTACATGAGAAGGCTAACTTACATAATTTGATGGAAGGAAACTGAAAATTCTTGTACCTTACTGTGTACTTTGGTTCCTGTAACTTCAATTTCCACCACACCACTATCCCACATGGAGAAGGTCATCTCAGCATATGTTACTCCTTCTTTTGTTCCCAGTGTTACAGCAGAGTGGGCCTCAAGAGCCCTCTAAGTTTTAGTATGCATAACCCCACATCCCAAATTTCAGGTCCAAGTCTCAAGACCCAAGTGAGAAACATAAACTCAACTTACAGCTTAGTAACTTTCTCAAGGTCAAACCATCATAACAATACCCTTCGGGCATATGTTTTTGCTTTCATTGGTCCTGGAGATTCCAAATTTTTCAAAGTCAGGCTGAAGCAGCATTTTGAATGATTAGAGCACTGTTCATTTGCAAGCAAAAATTGTGACTATTATCTTTGAAAACTCATGACAAGGAATTTCAGCTGATTTATTGGATGTCAAACTCACCCAAAATGATGGTGACATATTCCCCATCCTGATTTACATGGCTAAAGCCTGCTGTTTAAACAATCAACTTTCACGGACCTTGGTTCAGGTCCTCTGAGGCCCATGGATTGGCTGTTAAAGTCATTATGCACTAACTGTGGCCTGTGCATTAAGTCATGTTGGGCAACAATAGGAAAACAAAATAACAAATGTGTTTATCAAAAAGCTAGAATCTGCTCAGAATTAAAGCGTCAATAAAGTGTTGATCTCTTAGTAGGTTTGCATCCCAGTGTGGGTTTAAGAAAGTAGCATTGGGTTTAAGCTCAGAAGATGTAGGTTGCATATATGAAGAGGCTTTGCATCTTCATAGCCATGTGACTTTGGGGCCTGTTGCTTTGAGTCTATAAGTCTCTGTTTGCTCATCATTCAGTGAGTATAATAATGGTATCTGCCTTGAGTGTGGTGTAAATGGGGACTACATGGCTTTCACAATCCAGAAATTCCACTTCTGGGTATTTATCCAGAGGAAATGAAATCACTAACAGTCACTATCTTAAAAAGATTTCTGTACCCCCACCTTCACTGCAGCATTGTTTACACAAGCCAAAAATGGAAACAATCTATGCACTGTAGAGTGATCCATGGAAAAAGAAATTGTGAGATACACAAACACACACACACACACACACACACACACACACACTGGAATATTACTCAGCCATTAACAAAGAAGGAAATCCTGCCATTTGTGACAACAGTGGTGGCTTGAGCATATTATGCTAAGTGAAATCATTCAGATAAAGATACATACTGAATGATCTTATTTATATGTGGTCTCAAAAAAACAGAAAACTAAACTCACAGATGCAGAGAATAGATTGGTGGTCACTAGAGGCAGGCAGGCCAAAAGGAGTAGTGGGAGAAATGTGTAAAGGTGGTCAAAAGGTATAAAAAAGAACCCTGGAAAGTGCTTTAAATGGTCCCAAAACAATGTCTTTACATTTTAATCTAACATTAGAGATAACTTTAGACACTAAATCTTTACTTTTCTGAATCCTCAGAGGCCTGCTTTGAAGAAAAACTTTTTAATTTTTTTTTGCACATGAATCACCATAGTAGGTTAACACATCTATATTCTTAATATTGTTCAATTGAGGAAACACAGCACAAAATGTTCAGGTGACTTTGCAAAGTATATCTTCCCAAAAAGTCAGAAACACAAGAGAATTTGTACCCAACTCCAGACATCCTGAGGTCTTGGAGCTGATCTAGGCCAAGATGAGCCCAGGAGGCATAGGGAACTCCCTCCAGACCTGAATGTTTGCCCTTCTGCCCTCACAGTCCCTCAGACAGCCTTCTTTCATGCTGTCTGTCCCCCAGGTCCAAACAATCACTTTGCTTTGCTGGTGTAAAGGTGGCTCCCAGCAAATTACAGTAATGGCTACAGAAGTTGCTAAGGGGACAAAGTTAAAGGCCGATTTTTTTTTCCTTTGAAATTTTAATGTGCTAAAATGTGAAATTCACTGTCAGAAAAGTAACACTTTTATGGGGCTTCCAGCATCAAAATATCCCAAAAACAGTACAGGGCAGGTAACTGTGAATGCCCTACTAGCAGGCCTTCAGCACCTTTGTGCAAAATTCTGCACATCTCTCCTGCTCAGGAGCACTCTCTGCCCCTCATGAAGAGGGAGGAGGGCCATGTTGGCTTCATTCTCATGCAGAGGTGGAGACCAGAGGACCCCAAAGTACCCAGCATGTTGGCAGAAGACCTGGAAGTGGCTCTAAGAAGCCTATGTCAGGTTGCCTCTTCTGGCTTTGTAAAAATAACTCTCTCCCCTGAGCCTCATATATGAGAAAGTAGTTCAAATGATGGATTTTCATGTCGTTTTTTAAATCCAAATGAGAAAAACATCCCAGGTCCAATTTGGGGTATGTGTGTGTGTATGCATGTGTGTGTAACAAGGAAGAACAGTAGAAATGACACACAAGTTAACAGAGCACATGTGATCATGTTGGCCATGGTCTCCCCATCAGGCAACAATTTAACAGCTCAGGATTTGGTCCAATCATAAAAGTGGAAAATGATAAAATGGGGAATAAAATTAAATTACAATTTGCAAACCCAATTGTATATGACCCAAAGCTCTGTGCTATAGCCACTATGTCATTGCTGTGTGCTTTGAATCACATTTTAAAGCTACAGAGGGCATGTCACAAAAAGTCACTTGGTCCAACTCTACAGAAACACCCTTTCCAGTGTGACTCTAGGGACAATCCCAACAAAAGAGATGGTCCCTGCTTCATGGGTTTTTAACATTCAGTCTCCCAAGATATATCTAGGGATCAGAGCACAAATTGGATGAGACAAGTGTCTATTCCTACAGCAAGGAGGCCTATAGAGTAAGGACTGAGTGGCCTCCAAATTAAGGATGATCTCAATTGTTGGAATGTTCAATCCAAGTGGTCCACTGGCTGAGCTAGATTTTCTGAAATGTCACCAACTTAGATGAAACTTGACTGCAGCTCTGTAGACAGATTGGGCTGGGCCCCAGGGAAATTATGTGAGGTGACCTTTAGGAGGAAGGTGAGGAGCAAAGGCTGGGAGCTGGGTCAGCTTTGGCAGAGTCCTGTTTACTCATGGGGCTGTTCTCCCCATTATCTGCTCTCCATTTCATCCAGTCTGGTTGAGCTGTGACATCCTATCTTGGAGTGCTGTGGAAAGATGGGGATTATGTGCATTGAACCTAGATCTTAGCTTTCATCCTAGAGTCCAGGCACTTGGTCTTGACCCCACTAGCTTCCCACCCCCAACAAAAGGCCTATAAACTAATCTTTTCTTGAAGTCTTGCTAATCTGTAAAACTCTTACTTCCCTCCTGAGGGTCCACTTAGAAGGGATCAGAAGCCCAAGGCCACACTCAGATGGTCCTGTGGCAGATTCTCTATCAGGGGGCAGAGGGTTCATCCTCTACTGAAACCCTGCCTGGGAAAAAAGGATTAATCCAAGTAAGCAATTAGGATCAAGTAAACAACTAAGCAATTAAGACCAGAAGGGATCTCTACTGATGACAGAGGAACAAGGTTTCTACTGTTGAGGAGAGATAAGAGAAGGAAAATGTTTCCTTTGAGCCTCAAGAAGCACAGAGTGTACCCCCAGAATCCACAAATGTAACCCCTCAGGAGATGGAGTAGGAGGTGACCAACTGCTCCTGCCCACTTGGGTCACAATGGATTCTGAGCTTCCTTGTGCTGTTGCTCCTCCTGCTCCAGTGTCTCCCAGTGGAGGCCTCCCCTACACCCCTCCTCATGTCCACAGGTGCTCAGTCTCTCCTCTTTGGCTATGTAACAGTCCTAAAACAGCATCCCCTTTCCAGACTCTGAAACACTCCCTCGCTGTATCACACACTCATCAGCTACGTTGCACACTCGCCAGTGGTGTCAAATAGTCATCAGCTAAATTTCACACTCACCACCTATGTTTCACATTTAGCAGCTGTGTCACATACCCACTAGTGGTGTCACAACCCACCAGCTGTGTTGCACACTCATCAGTGGTGTCACACATCATCAGCTAAGTTGCACATTCACCACTCGTATTGCACACTTACCAGCTGTGTTGTAAACTCGCTAACTGCATCCCACAGGCACCAGCTGTGTCACACACTCACCAGCTATGTCACATACCACCAGATGTACAGAATCAACCTTCAGCCACACTGTACCCTAATGGCGGTTCTGGCCCGTAGCCCTCAGTACCTTCCGAATTAATTACAAATGGCCACTTTATCCAAGAGTGTAATTTATTTTGACATTTACCTTCACTGGAGTCTATGGGTGGGATACAGGGGTAGAGGTGGGTTCTCAACATGGGCAAAAGTCCAAGATGAGAATCAAAAAAAAAAGTAGACTACATTATTTTCAATAACTACATTATTTCATTTATTTCAGGATAAAGAGTGCAACTGTAGGGAGAGATAGCGCAGAGGCCTCTGTCGGGTCGACTGGAGAAAAGTCCAGTGAGAAGTATGAGGGAGCATGAGCCAGCCCTGCCAGCTGCAGAGGACACGCTCAGGCCTCATTTTGCAGAAGGTAGCACCCTACAGAAGGAAGGACACCATGTTTTCAAACCAAGGCAGTTGAGTTAGATCCCTAATTCCTACATGTCATAGCTGTGAGATTGCAACTAATTCATGCCAAATCTTCTCATTTTCACTATCTTTAAGATGACCACAATTATGTGTTTTCCAGAGTTTGTTGAAAAATATGAAATAAGGCAATGTCTGTAAAAGCTAGCTTTGTATTATCCATGGAAAAGGCCTAAAGATAATGATACCCAGTGGAAATGGGTGCTCCCAGGACCAAACCACATTTTGGTTTCTAGATACCAAACTCCAGTAAGAGGAATCAATGTGGAGAAGTGGCTGATTCCAGGACTGGTACACAAGAAGTACAAGATGAGCACAGATTATCTTATGGGGACTTAAAATGGACATAGGAGCCAACTACAGCTTCCTCCAAATGGCCAAATCTGAGATGACTTAAACAATGAAATCTATAATGATAAGGATAGACTCTAACCACAGGAAAAAAGTCAGAATCCATGAGTCCATGAATCCATAAATATTCCAATAAATAAATAAGCAGAGAAGAGAAAGCTCTTCTTTATAGAGGAATTCCAAATTATAAATATATGAACAATAGTGTAAAACATTTTAAAATCTCCTTTTGACAGACACCACAGTAAAAATTGTTTTGATCAAGAATCCTCAATGGAAGGGCACCTGGGTGGCTCAGCAGTTGAACATCTGCCTTCGACTCAGGTTGTGATCCTGGAGTTCTGGGATCGAGTCCCACATCGGATTTCCCACAGGCAGCCTGCTTCTCCCTCTGCCTGGGTCTCTGCCTCTCTTTCTGTGTCTCTCATGAATAAATAAATAAAATCTTTTTTTTTTTTTAAAGAATCCTCAGTGGATGCTAAAATTGTGAGTGAGAGAATGATGAGAAGCAGCATACTTGCATCATTTCAAAATGTGGTACCATAAGATCTTCATTGATTATAAAGGAAAAAATAGTAGCTTTCTAGACATCTAACAGATACCACTTCATCCCTGTGATCAAGTGAACATCACCAGCAATGAGACAAATCGACCTTGGGGACCCTTGATACTGAGAAGAGCACGAAATCATTTCTGTGATGTTTCTGCAAAACATGCATAGCTTTAATCACAAGGGAACATCAGACAAACCCAAACTGAGGGAGATTCTACAAAATAACTGACCAGTACTTTTCAAAAGTGTTGAGCTCATGAAAACCAGATAAAGACTGAGGGATAGCTCCAGGTTGATGAAGATAGAGACATGGCAACCAAATGTAATCCATGATCCAAAACTGGGTTTTGGACCAGAAAGTTAGAGAGATAGGCAAGCTTGGAATGAGATCTGTACATCCATTAATAGTAATAGGCAGAAAAAAAAATAGTAATAGGGACATGTTGATCTATGGTCTTGATTATGGTCCTATGGATGCTGGGTAAAACATAGATGAAAATTTTGTACTCTTTTTGAAACTCTTTAGTAAATCTGAATTCTTTCAAAATGAAAAGTTTAACATTTTTACTTTAAAAGGAAAACAAGCTAGCTTAGTATTTGGCATATAAAAAGGCACTCGGCAAATGACATTTATCATGACTTTTAACGGGAAGAATTGATCGCTGGAAGAATTTTTAACCTATTCTCCCTGAGAACGCAAGCCTGGGCCTCACAAGGGCAGAGCGAGGAGGCAAAGCTGGTTTTATAAGTGCTGCAAACTTCAAGGTTGCTGAGTGACTGCGTGGAGGAGAAAAATGTGCCGGATTCTGGGAAGAATGGTCGCTTTTCTCTTCACAGAAAAGAAAAAGTACACGCGACAAGATGCAGAGACAATGAGTATTCAACAGCCTGTTGCTCTCTGCCAAGCCATTGTTAGAGCTCAAGGGCTCAGGGCCACAGCCTGAAAAGAGATGCAGTTTCCTCATTTCCTAGGCGATTTGCTTGGAATCATATCATCTCTGTAGAAAAAAAAACCTGGAGCCAGGAGAGGGTGGGCAGTGGTACGCACCTGCACAGGGGTATTCAGAAGAGGAGCCCTTCAACCTGGGCATTGACACAGGGCCCAGCGCCAACCAAGGCCCGAGATGCTTCTCCCCTCTCGTGGCTCCCAGGTACATGAGATGATCTTCCTTTTGTTAAGAGCAAAGGTGACTCCAAGAGTGTCATCCTGATGTGATCACATATGTGATGTGGGGATTTTGTCCTCAAAAGGGTGGGGGAGGCAGGGAGTCACATTTCAGGGACCACCTTGGATTTTGTTTCTTACCCTCCTTTGAACAATTGATTTTTCCCATGCCCTGCCTCGAACAATTGATTGTCTCTTGGCAGCTCTCAGAATAAATTCTGAAGTGCTCAGTGTGGCTCACAGGCACTCGGATCCAGCCTCACCTCCTATCCTTCTCTCCTTGTAGTGCCGCTCCAGGAATAAGGAACTACTTACAGTTTTACAAACATGTTTTAAAATTCAATGGCCTCGTGACATTTCAGTTCAGAAACCACCTCTTCCTAGAAGTCTCTCCCAGTCCCTCATGTTAACCACTCACAGGAGTATAAATCACTCCCTGCTCTGTACACACTTCCCTCTTTTGAGGATGGGGCACCTCAATTCATCTTTATGTGTCTGTCCTCATCCCAGACCAGGAGATCCTCAGAGAAAAGGACCTGGACCAAGTCTGTCCTTTGTCCCCAGTATCAAGAATAATCCTGGGGAGTGGAGCCTGCATAGCTCAGTTGTTTGGATGTATGACTCTTGACTTCTGCTCAAGTCATGGTTGTGGAGTCCTGGGTTCAAGCCCTGCATTGGGCTCCACACTCAGTGAGGAATCTGCTTGAGATTCTCTCTCTTCTTCTCCCTTCCCTCCTCTCTCTTTCTCTCTAAAAAAAAAGGAGGAAGGAGAGAAAAAAATGTTTGAGAATAATCCTGGAGACTATAAATGTTTTCCAATTTGAATTGAAAAATGCTTGACTGGACTGCATTGGAAATTAAGAACAGCAAGGTATTTTTTCTTTTGTTTTGTGTTGTTTTAATGCACACATAAGTAGTTAAAAAATGTATGTATTGATTAACTATGAATTAATCTTTCTCCATTTCTTACATGAAGAAGTGTTTGATAATGAAATGTTTATAAAACAATGAAAATATGACACATTATAAAGAAATGCCTAATAAAGAGGAAATATTTCACATTTAAAGATATCATTTATTACTTTCCATAAACCTGTATCTGCTCAAATTGATTTCTCACTTTCACTGAACATCTTGCTTGATGCGATAGACTGTAATTTGATGTAATATTCTTACAGGGTGGGCAGGACTGACATTACTGAATTTTTAGGGTCCCCCCTCCATAAAGGAAGGTTAAGCTCTAATAGACATAAGATATGTGTCAAGTTATAGCTATATTTACATATTTGTTTATTGATTTGTACAGATCTTTTAATTATATTATCTATTAATGTGGTTGAGAAAGCTTAGACTTTACTTAAATACAAATCTCCACGAAATTCTCATGTCAAAGAAATATTGTGCCCAAAGAATTTTATGCAATCAGCTTCATGTCATGTGCTAAGCAAAATAAATATATTGTCAGATACATAAAGTCTCAGAACAAACTTCAGATTATGATAAACAAAATCAATCAATTAAAATAGAGACTCCCAGGCAACAGAAACACATGTAAGTCCTTCGAAAAAGTAGAATGTACGTACCATTTATTACCAAAAAATACACTGGAGCCAACTTACAATTTATTAGTATGATGATGGCATTTGCTTTTTTCTTTAAGATTGTATATTTTGTATTTGAGAGAGATCACAAGCAGAGGGAGGGGCAGAGAGTGGAGGGACGCAGACTCCCTGCAGATCAGGGAGCCCAATGCAGGGCTTGACCCCAGGACCCCAGGATCACAACCTGAGCTTAACTGACTGAGCCACCTGGGCACCTCCTGATTATGGCATTTAATGCACAGGTCAAAAATAGTTCTGGAAAGAGTAGTTATGCAATTTAAGACAATTTCCCATCTCATTAAGTGGCATTTTCATCCATCCACTCATTTGCCACAGAGCTCTGGAAGTCACCCTCACCACCCCTATCCAAATATTCACCACATCTTGCTTATATTATGTTCTGTTTATGTTCCTTATCTATTGACTGCCTTCCACACTGTCACCCACTGTGTATTTGGTGGGCTCCTATAGCTTCCCCAGGTGTCTCTGCAAGGGGTTTCTCCCACCCTCTCTCCTCATGGCCAGATTGCTCTCTCCAAAGTGAATCTGTAACTCTCTCCTATAAACCATTCAGTAGGGTCACCTCACCCTTGGAGACAGATGTGCATTTTTGCATGATCAACCTTTTGCCTCCCAGTCCTGCATTCATTCATCCGCTCATTCATTCACTCATCCTTTGATGAACTCATGCATGCAGTATTGTTTGTCTGCCAGAAACTGTACCAAGCACTGAGACATAGATGGAGAAATAAAACGAACTCCCGCACTTGACCATAACACAGTCTCATGAAGGGCCCAAACCTGCAGAGAAGTAACTATCTACTGTTGTGATAAATACTATAATGTATGCTTATGCTTTTGGCCAGGTAAAGTGAGGAGAGTGTACCCTGGAAAGTTTTCTGGAAGATGGACAATAGCAGAGTCTTTGAGGAACTAGGAACCCTGTGTTTGGAAAGTAAGGTTGACACGGTTGACACAATAAAGTAAATTACAGAGGCAGCTTCGCACCAGCTTAGGTAAGATACCAAATACCATGCTAGAAGTGTGACCATTTTCTTGTCAACAGTGATCCAACAGAAATTTAGAATCAGGGGAACCTTCATAATCAATTTACTTTTTGAGCAACCCATAATTTCAAGGTCCTTTTTGCCAGTTGCTTGTTAAAACCTCTTGAGTGAAACTAAAATTTGTCTCTTTCACTAAAATTACTTTGTATTTAATCTCTGTTGACTTTCAACAGATTTTGAAGGTGCTCACAACAAAATTAGTAAGGGTTGAACTAGTCCAGGGATGGTTAAAAGAAACTGGGAAGAGTGATATCCCAAAGTCACCTTGTCATTAGACTGTGGACAAGGTGATCAGGAAGGTCCAGTAGAAATGCTAGCACGAAAAAATCCTTTTCAAGTCTAATTTAGGGAACTTAGTGCTTCTTTTTACAGGAACTATGACTGCACACCTTGATTGACCTAACATGTCACTGGCTAGTGCAGCTTCCATGGTGAAGAAGGGACACTGCTGCAATGTTTGATAACCGATCTAATAGCAAGTCAGACATTCTGCTGTTGCCCTGGGTTCATTATGCTCTATCACCTTAATAAACGCCCTCATCCTCTGCTTATTCAGCCGTAGCCTGGTTCTCTGACTTGAATTGTTTGGGACAGCCAGGTCTCTCATGAGTGACTTGTCGAGTTATATTATGGTACCTGACCTACTTTGTACAGGTCTCCGAATGCAGTGCAAGCATCCAGGGATCAGAAATGTCCCATGGACCTCTGGCTAGAGACAGCATGGATGCAGAGTCTCAGAAGAGACCTTTACGATCAGTGACCCTAACCCTACCCTTCTCCACCTTCTGTACATGACAGTCAGCTGCACTACCATTGAAGAGAGGCCAGCTGGCCATTGGCCAACACTCACACATCCCGGATAGCAGGAAACTTCCATTCATCCACTCAAAAGCTACTTATTGATCACTGGTTCTGTGGCAAACTTTGCCTTGGGTACCAGAGCTATAACAGAATGAGACAGACATTGTCAAGCAACATTTGAGTTGTAGTGTATCACACAGTTGTATAAATGGAACTCTAAGGGGACAATGCAGAATATGACGGCGGTATGGAGAGAGGGACTATACCTAGCCTGGAGGATCTTAGGAAGGGGACTCTAAAGCTAGGAAATAAGAAGAAGCTAGGAAATAAGTTAGACTTAAGTATTCAGCTGGCAGGTAAGATATACAGCAGAGGCAATCAAAGTGACAATTCAGAGTGAATGAGGAAAACTTGTAAGGCCAGCATGGTTGGATCAAAAGTAAGAAGGTTGTGTGGTCTGGGTCCTACAGGGACCTCCGGGACCACATTAAGTACATTGGTCTTTGCATTTAAAAAAATACAAAGAGTTTTAAGCAGGAGAATGACATGATCAGATTGGCCTTTGGTAAATATTTTGCCAATTGAAGAGAAAACAATTCTTAAGCCTAATTGTTAGGATATGCAACTTTTGTTTTCATTAATATTACACAGACATCATGGTGTTTGGGTCAGGCATTGCTATATTCGAATCCTACCTTGGTCTCTTGATAGGTGAATGACCTGAGGCAAGTTTTCTATAATTTCAGAGACTTGTTTTCCTTATTCATCAATTTACCAATTTACCTTTATCTGACTGAGCCAATAAATCATTCAGGTGGATGAAACTTGCACAGCTTGTGTTTTCCAAAATCTAACTGGGAAAGTTGACTTGGATTCAACCACAAGTGATTCCTAAACTCCCTACTCTGCACCAAGCCCTAGGATTGGAAAGCAAAAAACACACCAGCTCTGCCCCCAGACTTCACAGACAGAGGTCACAAACGGGAGGTTAGTGTGCTAGGTCCACCAAGTACAGGTGTTCTGTTTGGCCTGCTCAGTGTTTGGAAAAAAAAAAAAAAAAACACAGTGAAGGTGATTTTTTTTTTTTTATGATAGTCATACAGAGAGACAGAGGGGCAGAGACATAGGCAGAGGGAGAAGCAGGCTCCATGCACCGGGAGCCTGATGTGGGATTCGATCCCGGGTCTCCAGGATCGCGCCCTGGGCCAAAGGCAGGCGCCAAACCCCTGCGCCACCCAGGGATCCCCAAGGTGAATTCTTTTAACAGTGATGCATTGTTTAGATCCTCATGGGCCTCCTACTCTGGGTGTCCTGGTCCTTCCCAGATTTATCCCACAGATTTATCAGCTTTTTGGCCCAGGGAGGCGTTTGAGTCTAAGACCCTGGATTGATGAGCATTCATATAGAAGGAAGTGGAGGTTGCTCTGCAAGCAGAAGAGAGAAAAAGAGAAAAGATGCATGAAAGAAAAGAAAAAGAACAAGAACATACCCAAAGAATTTGGATATGCAAATGCATGGCTGTCATAAATCCACTAAGAGTCCCAGCAGGGAGATGCCCAAGCTTGGCTTCAGTCAGTGGGGGAGCACAAAAGAGGAAGAAGACACCCGTGGGTACATTACAGTTCAGACCAGGGAAGAAAACCTGCAATGTGTAAAAAATCTAAGAATAAGTCAAGGACAAATTGACTTATTTGTCAATTTGACAAATTGACATGCCCCTGTTCAAAGTCCAGGTAGCTTCACACTTGCTTTTTATTTTAAGTTTTTATCTAAGTTCTAGTTAGTTAATGTATAGGGTAATATTGGTTTCAGGAGTAGAGTTTAGTGATTCACCACTCACATAAAATATCCAGTGCTCATCCCAACAAGTGCCCTCCTTACTCCTCATCACCCATCTAACCCATCCCCCCCACCTCCCTCCATCAGCCCTGTGTATATGTATATATACATATTCCATCATTTTATATATATATATATATATATATATATATATATATATATATATATCAGTAATACACACACACATACACACATCCCACATCTTTTTTATCCATTCATCAGTCAATGGACATTTGGGCTCTTTCCATAATTTGGCTATTGTGGACATTGTTGCTCTACACATTGGGGTGCATGTGCCCTTTCAAATCAGTATTTTTGTATCCTTTGGGTAAATACCTAGCAGTGCAATTACTGGGTCATAGAGTAGTTCTATTTTTAACTTTTTGAAGAAACTCCACACTGTTTTCCAGAGTGGCTGCACCATCTTGCATTCCCACCAATGGTGCAAGAGGGTTCCCTTTTCTATACATCCTTGCCAACATCTGTTGTTTCCTGCGTTGTTAATTTTAACCATCCTGACAGGTATGAGGTGGTACCTCATCATGGTTTTGATTTGTATTTTCCTGATAATGAGTGATATTGAGCATCTTTCTATGTGTCTCTTAGCCATCTGGATGTCTTCTTTGGAAAAATATCTGTTCATACCTTCTGCCCATTTCTTAACTGAGTTATTTGTTTTTTGGGGGGTATAGAGTTTGATATGTTCTTTATAGATTTTGGATACTAACCCTTTATCAGATATGTCATTTGCAAATATCTTTTTTCATTCCATAGGTGGTCTTTTTCTTTTTGTTGACTGTTTCTTTTGTTGTGCAAAGGCTTTTTATCTTGATAAAGTCCCAATAGTTTATTTTTGCTTTTGTTTCCTTGCTTCCAGAGATAGGAAACCATCAAAATCCTAGAGAACACAGGCAGCAACATCTTTGACACGGGCCATAGTGTTACACTTCATTTTAACTGTCCCTCACCATCTTTGTCTCCACCTACGGATATAGTTCTTCAGATCTCAGGTTAGTCTTAGATGGCACTCTAACTGGGTTGCCCTCCACAACTCCTGAGATTGGGTTGTGGCCTGTACTCCCTCTTCTCAGACCTGACAGCTTGTTGACACATTTGCCATGACCAGTTTATGCCTCTGTCTTCCTCAGCAGACATTGTTCATGGAAGGCAGGGACCAAGTTGTTTTTGTGCCATTGTTCCTTTAATGCTTAGCAAAGTGAGAAGCACTATTATGTAGACATAACAGATCAGTGGCAAGAAGAAAGAAGGATGAATGGCACATCCAATGCTTGTTATGAGGTAGTGCTCTATCACTTCCTAGAGTAAATGCTGAAAATAACTCTTCCTTTAACAAGATAATCTCAAATGAGTTTAAAATAGGATTAGTTAATTGGCTTATTCAACAGATATTTACTGATCAA
The DNA here is from genome assembly GCF_053574225.1 of Canis aureus. Classification (NCBI taxonomy): domain Eukaryota; kingdom Metazoa; phylum Chordata; class Mammalia; order Carnivora; family Canidae; genus Canis; species Canis aureus. The sequence goes on from NC_135619.1 coordinate 70,318,847, forward strand.
GATTTGTACCTTAAGAATATACTATGGGAATACAAAAACAAGTCATTGAGGCCAGGCTGGTGGGATGCTGGGCGGGGGGGTAGAGAACTCAGGAATAAGGGGCATATTATGGGAAGTCTTCCCATAGGAAGTAACCCTATGGCTGAGTCTGTTAAAAGCAACAGAAGCCATACATTAAAGGCTTTTTAAAAAGAGAAAACCAATAAAATTCATATTACAGTGTGAGATAGTGAGCTAGCCATATTTGTATAAGTAATCCCTTGTAAGACAAGTACTCTGCAGAACTCAAATCCTGCAATATTTCTGCAAAAGAGAATTTAGAAAAAAGTATATGTGCAAATCACATTGGGTTCCTATTAAAAATGCAGATTCCTGGGCTCCATCCACTGAGTTTCTTGTGCAGAGTATCTGAGTCAGGCTCAGGACCTGCCTCCAGGGAGCCGTTGGAACTCACTTCTAGAAATACATCCTTAAAGGCAAGGAAATCAAGCTTCCTCATAGCAGAAATGAGAAAACTGAGGCTCATAGACTATCTTGGTCTGTTTGGGCTGATACCACAAAAATATCACAGACCAGGTGGCTTTTAGATAGCAGAAACTTAGTTCTCATGATTCTGGAAGCTATAAGTCCAAGATGACAACATGGTCAGATTCTGGGGAAGGTCTGCTTCCTAATGGCAGGATGGAAGACTTGTCTTGGACCCTCCCATGGCAGAGTACAGAGAAGGAAAGCAAGCTCTCCCATAACTCTTATAAAGGCTAATCCCATCATGAGGACTCTACTCTGAAGACCTCATCTAATCCTAGTTATCTCCCAAAGGCCCCACCACTATCATCGTCACATGGTGGGTAGGGCTTCAACATGAATTTTTGGGGGACACACACATTCTGTCCATAATGATGGGGGATGGTACTTATATAGGAGTGTCATGAATAAATGAGGAGCTCAGATGAATCAATGAGTTTCTGACTGACAGTAAGTCTTAGGGACATAAACGTGTGTTAGCTGAGCCGAAAGAAAAGGATTGGATATTCATTGATGCCTATTCCCAATGACTAGAAAGATGTAGGGTAGGAAAGCCCCACCAGATGTGATGAAATAATAGCAAATATCAAGGAAATGACCCTCCCTGAGCATAAAACAAGTAGAACTCAGACCTCACTACTTGGATGGTGGAGTTACTGGACATAATAGCCAAAGGAAGCAAGATAGCTGAGTATCCTACAGGAAGGGAAAAGCTAATGGCTCAGACATAGATATAGATAGATAGATAGATAGATAGATAGATAGATAGATAGATAGATAGATGATAGATAGATGGTGGATAGATGATAAGCAGATAGAAAAATAGATGATAGACAGATGATAGATAATAGATGCATGATAGATGATTGATAGATAATAGATAGATGACAGGTAGATAGATATTGAGATATATTCTGTTAGAGATTTACAAAGAAAGTACCACATCTTTTGCTTCTATTCCCAGAATATAGAAGAATTTTGGCAAACAACATTCCCTGAATATAGTAATAATGCCACCTTAAAATGTCACTTTTGAAAGAACGTCACAAAGCATTTATTTTCTGATTGGCTAATAGTAATAATCATAATAATAATAATAGCAATAACAATGAAAACATACAATGACTTGAGTACACCTGATGAGCCCAGCATATACTAAAGGACATACGTATATGACTTTATTAGATCTTCTCAACTGTGCCAAAAAGATATTGACCAACCTTTTTTTTTAAGATATTATTTATTCATTTGAGAGAGAAAGAGAGACATAGAGCATGAGCAGGGGAAGAGGCAGAGGGAAAGGGAGAAGCAGATTTCTGAGCAGGGAGCCCAATGTGGGGCTCAATTGAGGATCCTGAGATCATGACCTGAGCTGAAGGCAGATGCTTAACTGACTGAGCCACCCAGGTGTCCTGACCAACCCCTCTCATTTGTTCCCTGGACAATGAGCTAAACTATATTTCCTCGATTTCCCTCCCATTAGGTTGGGCCATGAGATTAATTTCTAGCCTTTGGCTATTAATGTGGCTGAAAGTGACATGTGCTCCAAAACCAGGATTATGACCCTCATGCCCCCTCACTTTTCACACCAGCTAGCCAAATGGTCAGGATCGTGGGGAGGACTCTGAGGCTCTACAGCATGACAGAGACACCAGGAGAGAACTCAGGTCACTCGATAGCTCCACGGAGCAGAGTGTGTCTGCCTCACTTTCTGCTCTATTCACCCTCATCGAGTTGTGACATGACCAAGAAATAAAATTGGTGTTATTCAGTCAGTGAGACCTGGGGATCTGATACACTAGTTGTAGCAAGTATCATTTCCCTGAATAGCACAGTATTATTAATCTTGTTTCCCCAGTAAGGACACTGATTTATTCAAGATCTTGCAGCCAATATGTGCAGAACCCAGGTCTAAGAGGCTCCACACCGGAGCTCTTTCTAGCACATCGAACTGTACTACTTTACACCTGTGCCGCCTGCATGTTGCAGATAAAATGCCTGGGATAAAAGTTTGCCATCCGATCTAGGGGTCCTCCTGGAATTCTCAATGGCACAATGGGAAGGAACTGATTTAAGCATTGTTGGGTTTCTATTTGTCCAACGATATTACAAGCCAGTCCATGACTGGATCTCCATGGCTTCCAGGCCAGGTAGTGAGTTGGTGAGTCCCAGCTGGATGCCAGCCACAGAGCATTCCAGTGGCATTGGAAATGGCTCAGGGAAAGTCAGATGCCTGGCAGGCAGATGCCACTGGGAACCACACAGACCAGTTTCTTGGAAGGACATGCTGTGTTGTTACTCAGGGATGGAAAAAGCGATTTGTGTATGTTCCATCAGTATGTGTGTGTGTGTGTGTGTGTGTGTGTATGATTTCTATATGTATGCAAGTACTAATATGTTACATATGTGTATATCTATATACACATATGCATGCATATGTACATACACACAATCAGCCTAAGCATCATCACAAATTTATATGTGAATGTGTGTATGTGGTATAAAAATTCATATCAGTTTGTAGATAAAATGACCGCAATGTGTGTAAACACATATATATACCATAGCCATGTTGCTTAATATACACATATACAAATACATAACATAATGCACACTCACATATCTTTATATACTAGTGTATCTGTCTGTTTCTTTTTTTTTTGTCTGTTTCTATAAATATATACATCCATAGTATTAAACGCTTCTCCAAGCAAATGGAAACATGTCTTATTTCTCTCACGGTTTTGAGAACCACCAAAAATCCACATGAGAGTAGAGATTGGGGAATTCAAATAAACACAAATGTGCTGTTAAGGCAGTTGCTGGTGTGAGAATTATTTAAAAACCTGGTGACTCAACAGTATCTACCCTTAACTGGGAAGAACCGGGCAGGGGGTCTCTGTGGCCACCAGGAACGGCAGCCTGCACCCGGCCAGCATTCCCTGACCACCCAAGCCTGCTCTCCGTGCAACTGATAGATATGTTTTGACAAGTTCTATTAAGTACAAAGACGGCCACCAGGGCAACATGTGGAGTTGATAGAGCGAGAGGCAGAAAGGCAGATCACAGTGTGAGGCCCGCTGATGTTGACAGATTTTGCCGGAACAAAATGAGTCCGTGCTCCCCATCATCTATTACCAAATTTCAGTAAGGTCTTTGGCACCCACGATGCTTAGGAGGGCAAGCCCCTCCCCTCCTTGGTTTCCTATTTCGTCTCACGGTTGCCAGCAAATCGAGGACTTCTCAGAACTCTAATTGGGTATCTCTCTTCACGCTGAGCCGCCAGTGATGCCAAAGCGAGAGGCATGGAGTGGCTGAGGCTGGTACCAGCAGTGTGGAGCTCAGTCCCTGCCCACCCCTCCAGCCCCTCCCAGTACCTGTTTTTAGAAGCTTCCTGGGGAGTCGAGTTGGCAAGCACACCTGGGCTGATTACCCGTGCCTCTCTCACCATCTTGAGTATATCATGGTCATCCTCCAGAGCCCTCCTAAACAAGGTTTGGCAACGGCAAAAACAAACACTATTTTACAACATCCTTGGATGCACTTCCAAAATGCAAAAGCAATTAATCAGTAGTCTCCCTGAGACTCTGCTCAATGTGGCTGGCTTTGACACAGTGCTCAGCTTTGATGGGGGCCTGAGAAGCATGTGAGAGAGCCCAAAACGTGGGAATGGGCTTCAATTATTTATTTGTTTAGAAGACTGGGGAGTAGAACTTGAGCTGCAAGCACATAGATAATCCATCTAAGGCCTTCCCAGCAGTGAGGTCTTTTACTCCCTGCCTGAGCGTTCTGCTTAGAAAGGGATGGGTAGTTTCACCAGGTCTGGCATGGGTCCAAAGGTTTCCTGTGTGCGCATGTATGTGTGAGTGCATGTGCATGTGTGCGTGTGTGTGTGCATGCATGTGTGTGCGTTGCGTATCTGTGCATGTGTGTGTGCGTGTGTGTGCATGTGTGCGTGTGTTTGCATATTTAAGCAAGCTATATTTGGGGTATCTGAACATCATCGAGCCTTGTGTCAAGACTGCTGTTTCTAATTACTAAACATCCATGCTGCCCTGCTAGTTTCTAATGGGTGAGGTTCCTGTGTGTTGGGTTTTCATGTCATTTTATGGAAAATCAAGACTACATTCTCTGAGAGAGTCTGTCATTTAGCAATGTATTCTCAAGACATGGTGTAATCATTGTAATAATTGATTGTAGGGAAGGAAGTCACTGGTAGCCTAAGTTACTCTCAGCCTTGAACTTTGTCCTCCACAGTTTATTATACATGTGGAAACATCTTGATGGATCCATCATCCCAGAAAATTTACGGCAGCAGACACCCTGCCCTTTATAATCCACAGGCTGACAATTTGAGCAACGGTAGGTGCAGTGGCTCCCCTGAAAATACTGATGAGGGAGGGGAAACCTAACTCTTCAACTCCACGTAGGATTTTCCTAAGGTTCAGATAAAAGAGCAGGATTCTTTGACACACGAGTGCATGGATCTCTGTATTTACCTCTCTTTCCCCTAAGATCTTTTCCACATGTTTATATATCTCATGATTCTGTTCAAAACCTCTCTTTCACAAAGTCTTATGTAATTTTTTTTTCCTGGATGTGGTCTTCTCCTTCCCAGAGACCCCTCCCCCATACCTGGCTTGTGGCCGTGTTCTCCTAAAGTACTTTTACTCATTTTTATTGCTTAACACTTGTTCTGAACGGTAAGTACCTTTACAGAAAGCTCTAGGTTCTGCTGAGCTTACTGTTACTCAGTGCAGGTTGCTGTTTAGCAAGTATTCATTGGATGGATGGACAGGTAAATACATACATAAAAATGTCTATCTTCTGGGCAGCCCTGGTGGCTCAGCAGCTTAGCACCACCTTCAGCCCAGGGCCTGATCCTGGAGACCCGGGATTTAGTCCCACATCGGGCTCCCTGCATGGAGCCTGCTTCTCCCTCTGCCTGTCTCTGCCTCTGTGTGTGAGTGTGTGTGTGTGTCTCTCATGAATAAATAAATAAAATCCTAAAAAAAAAAAGAAATAAAAAAATGTCTATCTTCTGTCATCCCACATATATACCAACGTCTCAGAATAGCAACTTGATCTGATCTAGATTTTTTATATCTGTCTGCCCTGGGTAGAATAGTGCCTGCTCAAAATTCCTGCACATCTGGAACCTCACAATGTGGCCTTCCTTGGAAATAGTGTCTTTGCAAATGTAATTAAGATGAGGTCATACTGGAGTAGTGTGGCCCCAACATTCAACACACCTGGCATCCTTAGAAGAGGCTACACATAGAGATAATATGTGAACATGGAGACAAAGAGTGGTACCAGGGAAGACCAAGGACTGTCAGCAACCACTAAGAGGTAAAGCAAGATCTTTCCTTAGAGCCTTCAGAGGGAAACATAACCCTACCAACACCTTCATTTCAGGCTTCTAGCCTCCAGAAGTGGGATAAAATACATTTCTGAGGTTTTAAGCCACCACATTTGTGATACTTTGTGACAACAGCCCTAGTAATTGAACACACTGCTCAAGAAACTATCTTACAGAGAAGAGACTAACAATGTCCCACTGAACCTCCACCAAGGACCCAAAACCAAAGCGGGTTCCCCGTCGCAGCAGAGCCTGCTGTTGCAGTGAAGCCTGAAGATTCATGAGGCTTGGCGGTAATCCCTGAAACAGCTGATCTCCTGCCTCCAAGAAGGAGGGAAATGCAAGGAGGAGGGCAATAAGCATAATAGAAAATGTGGAGGAGAAATACTTGGGGCTGAGGCTCAGGTCTCAAGTCACAAGATGGGGACCACAGCGATAGGCTGAGGTCATACTGGCCAGATTCCACCGACAGGGAACGGACAGGAGTCCCATGAGTGCTTTGGATAGCCTCAAGTTTTGAATCTCGCTGTAGTTATTGGCTGGACATGAGCCATGGGTGGGGTAGCCTTGATTAATGGGCCAAAGAGGAAGTGAAATCTTAAAACTGCCTAAAAGTCAAATTCCACTTCAGCATTTTCCTTTCTAAGTATTTGGCCATCTCTTGTTTGTTCCCTGTTCCTTTCAAATAAAACCTCCGTCAAGGCTACCATGTAAGTCCTTCCACATAATCCTTAAGTGATGGACGATTTGGGAAAATGCCATCATGGGGTTCGCATTTCTTCAATTCATAAGTTCTGGGCAACGTGAAAAAGACATTAAAGCAATGACCACAAAACCTCACTTATTCAGAGAAATGATCCCGAGGACCTTCTGACCAAATGATGAGAGATTGGAGCTAGAAACCATTTTTTAAAGAAATCTCATTTTATTTCTTTCCAGGACAAGCACTAGCCAGGAGTCTAGCATCCAGTTAAGTAGCGGCCCTCAGAGGATGAGGTTTAATGAATAGATAAGAATGGTTTGTAATTAGTCCATCATGTGTTTGTATGGCAAAGGGTGCTTGGGAAGTGCTTGAAGATGCTTGAAAACAGTGTGTGCTCTTAAGTACTTGGAATATTTCCCCAGAAATTTGTTTATACAACTAATTTGTTTAGTGCAGCCATTGCTTGAGCCTTCAGTCTACTTATCCCAATTTCCACATGAGAGATGGGCATAGTAATGAGGTCTCACTCGGTTTATAAATCCACACGAGAAGACACGGTGGGGGGATGCTTCCCAGGAGGAGTTTGCGCTCCTGTGTCAGAGAGGCTGAGGCATGGGGTGCTGGCCTTCCATGGACACAGAGCCTCTCAGTGAATGGACCAACAAATGTCATGCTTACTTGTGTCACTCACAAACACACACATATTCAATCTTCAACATTCCAACTTCAACATCCTCTCCTAAAGTGATTGTACTTTCTGCTTTTATCCTGTGAAAAATGAATACAGAATTAGAAGTTGGAGGAGTTAGGACTGAGTTTTAATCCCACTGTCAGTGTCATGTCTCTTGGCATATCATTTAATCCCTCTCTTCATTTCTTTTTATCTAAATAGGAATATTTAATGAGATAATACTTATGTTCCCTGTAAAACGTAAATCACACACAAATGTAAGAAACTATTATGATGGATTCATTAGCAAGAAGACCCACCAGATACAGAGTTTCAGTGATTCCAGGTTAAAGAATCATGTTTGTTTGTTTGTTTTTTAAGTAGGCTCCACAACCAATACAAGGCTTGAATTCATGACCCTGAGATCAAGACCTGAGCTTGATCAAGATCAAGAGTCAGATGATGAACCAACTGAGTCACCCAAGTGCCCCAAATATTGTGGTTTAAGTTCCAAAGTTCAATGAATAGTGTTTGTTTTGTGGGTCAGACAGACCTGGTTTGAGTCCCAGTTTTATCTCCTGCTAATGGAGTTTTGGCCATGATGTTGAATTCTTGACTTCTTAATTGCATACAGGTCAAGTAGAAACAGAAAATATGTGCTTAAAAGAGGTGCACAGCACTTTACTCGGGGCCTGGCACCTACTATGTGCTTAATAAATGCTAGTCAACATATTATAGCCCAAATAAATTCTTGAAGCTCATAAAGGCACAAAGATGTCCACTGCAGCATTGTTTGTGGTGGTAAAGTGTTGGAGGCAATCTGATGTCCATCTCTGGTAAAATGGACAGTCAATGAGGGGGACATAGACCATGGAGTGCCATGCAGCAGTTAAAATTAACGCATCAGATGTGCATGTGAAAGCACATCTTGAAACATTGGTGAAAGAGTAAAAAAAAATAATACAATATGTTTTAAAATCCAATATTTATATAAATTAAAATGCATGCATAAAAACAATGATACCCATGTTACAATCATTCATTGAATTCATGATTGTAATAAATGGAGAAGAATGAGAACGAAGTATGAGGATGAAAGGGAATGAATGAATGAGTGAGTGAATAAATGAATGAGTGACGAGGGGCAATGACGTGCCATAAACACATTATAAGGACTGATTAACATGGCCTTCCACCCTGAAAGCATAATTGAAATGTAAAATACAAAAAAAAAAAAAAAAAAAAAGAATTGGAAAATACAATAGGGTAAAGATTTGCCAGTGCCAGTTATTTTTATTACATTGGTTGAGCCAGAAATACAACACTACCACCAACAACAAAGCTACTCCCTGTGTCAGTTTCCTGAGACTGTTGCAGTAACTCAGAAATGAAATGAAAACAAAAGAAATATATTATCATAGTTTTAAAGTCTGGAAGTCAAAAATTAGGTGCTGGTGGGCTGCACTGCCCCTGGAGGTCCTAGTGGGGAATCAGGTCTTCATGACTTCCAGCTTCTGGTGACTGCAGCATTCTGGATGTGTGACAGCATCACTCCCATCTCTGCCTCCCCAGTCATATTGCTTCCTTCTCTGTCTCAGATCCTGGGCCTTTCTCTTCCAAGAACACCTGTTAGGATTCAGGGCCATCTAGATAAGCCAGGATGATCTCCTTATTTCAAAATCCTTAATTTCATCACATCTACAGAGATACTTTTTTGAAATAAGGTCACATTCACAGGTTCTTGGTATTAGGACTTGGGCATATATTTTGGGGGCTGTCATTCAGCTCACTATACTCCCTAATCTGGTCTCTGAAGGTGACAAATCAAGCCCACTCTGTACACTGGAAGGAGATCCAATCTCCCTCCCATTTGGGGCAATCCTCTATAGGATGCCCAAGAAATCCCCAGAGGTGCTCATTCAGCAGCCCTCAGAGCCAGCCTAGTTCCTCCTCTCCTGATCCTTGGACAGGACAATCTGAGAAGCCCTGCCAGCCAGCACTCAAGTGTGCCACCGGTATGTCTACATGGACAGTCAGGCCCTCTGGATTCCCTGTGGCCCCAGCTAAGGCCATGGCACCTGTTGTCACTTCTAGCACCCAGATGACCTAGGAAGTCCCCAAAATACCCTGATTCCCATGGGTATTGGCCCTGGCACAATTGCTACTCTCTCACAGAGTCTTTTCTCAATGCTTATATTCAGGCCACCTTTCACGGTACCTCCTTCCAGATCTGTGAGTTAAACCTGTTTCAAAAAAATATACACACACATATACAAATATAAATGCAATTATTATATATCATGTAATAATATTCATTATATATAATATACTATATATGTTATATATTTACACATACATATTTAATGTGCAACTATCTGATATAAACTCCAGGAGAACAAAGAAAATGTCTGCTTTGCTCAAAATTGCATTTACACAAGGTTGGATTGATGGGATTCCTGGAGGGTATTCCATGTTCCAGGATGCAGCCAGCTCAGCTCTTCCCACACAGCAATTTCACCTGAGGCAGGTCCTCAACACCAAAGGCCCAGTGATTGTGCACTGCCCACTTGCCCCCAGACTCTGCTGCAGTGGGATCAGGCTTGGTGACAAAGCTCTGGGCTGGTCTGGGTTTGAATCTTGCCTCTGCCTTCATCTAAGTAGTTCTACTGATCAAGGATTTAAATCCTCTCAGCCAGCAAGCTTACCTCTGACCCTGTTACATCCTGGAAAAAAGGCAATAGTAATTACGTATTAGGGTCTCTGAGGGCTGATTGTGAATAAAGTATTTGGCATAATTAGTTAGCATCCACAATCAATATTAACTCTTTTCATCATATACATACTGACATTTAAAGATATATTTTACAACAGCTACCAAAAATAATGGGTACGGACCTTTGATGCTAAAGTATTCATTCATTTAAATATTTAAATGACTGGGGCATGTGGGTGGCTCAATTGATGGAGTGATAGACTTTTGGTTTCAGCTCAGGTCATGATCTCGAGGTCCTGGGATGGAGCCCCGCATGGGGCTCTGCGCTCAGCAGGGAGTCTGCTAAGGATTCTCCCTCTCTCTTCCTTTGCATTTCCCCTCCCGCTCATGCACACACACGCCCATTTGCTCACTCTCTAAAACAAATAAATAAATCTTTAAAAAAAAATTCAAAGGACTGAACCAATTACTTAACCTCTTTCAATCTCAGTTTCCTCTCCACAAAATGGGGGAATTTATCTAGACTAGAGGCTATCAATCACAACAATGGCTAATTGTGTGCCCAAAGTGCATCGTGCCTCCATTCAAATATATCTCTTCTTATACCTTTTAGGGATCTCATTACCACGTCTGGATGTCTTCTATTAATGTCGTTGATGTAATCTTGGAGGAAGGTGGATATTCCTCAGCACTAGTTGTTTCCCAAGTGCCACCTTCCAGAGGAATGATACAATTCACTTCTACAACAGCTGTAGATCCTTCAGCCAAAATTAAGATCTCAACCCACTAACCAATTCACTAAGCACATTTGCAAGTATAACCTTTCAAGTTGCAAACAAACTTGGTGAGAATGGCCTACATGGGATGGGAGCTCAAGACAGTCAATAGGTTAAGATCCTGTTTAGGTGTGCATCACACCAGTCTCTACATGTAAAGCCCCAAAGAGAAGATCAATAACCATGCATACTAACATGGTAATTAATTTATTCATTCTGACTCCCTGGTGATAGTCCTGTGGGGCTCTGTCATTTGCATATGATACAGAAATATGGTGACTCTACAGTATGTTCCTAGGGATTTTATATTTCAAAAAGAGAATAAATGAATGGATGAACGAGAAAGTAAATTGTGGCAGATTTTGGTAATACCCATTAACACTTACAGAGTTTGTAATGAGTTTGTAACTCATCTATTACCGCAAGAGAGCTTCCCAATGACAGTGTGGAGGATGTAAGACAGGTGAAAGGAGAAGAAACCTGGCCAGGTGAAGGCAGGCAGTGCACAGGTGGTTAGCAGAAGAGGTGGGGCATCAACCATGGACTCCTAACTTCTAGATCTAGAATTCTTTCTATTTACGCCTTATGATTTGCAAAGGCCAATTCAATGTAATTTATTCAATGTTTTGATCAAACTTTTACAAGACAAAGCGTGCTTTAAACTTAGTAACAGAGCAGTCCTTTTCACCACATGTTTCGGCTCCATCATCAGCTCCCCTCAATGAAAGAGTTTCAACTCCCAGTCTGACCTGGCCACTCTCTGCGTCTCTATGTTTCTAAGTAACACACTTATATCACTTCTCCTTCTCAAGATACTTTTCAACTTTTTGACATGGTCTCTCATACGCCATTCATACTACACACCAGTTACCTCTCTCTTGACAGTTTCAGATTATTATTATAGCATAATTCAGGGTTAATTAATATTTGGTGCTCCTATCATTGACTATAGAGTTAATCATGGTGAGGCACTTTGAATCCCACAATTATATTTTTCATATAGCCTTCTGTTGGGTGTAAAAATTGCTTCATGTTTTTTCTATTTCCTTGATGTTTTTAAGTACTTATGAATAATTCAAGCCCAAAATTTCTGACAGAACTATGAAATTTTGCTCTAGGAGGTCATATACATAAGGAAATATATCAGTATATTTTTTGGAAGCATCTATTCTGGATCCCTTCATCCCCCTCTTCCAAACTGGAATGACTACCTTCAAAAACTGCTTTGGAACTCTCCATCTGGGACCTTAAAAACTACCTTTCTGGAAAATCCCTTTACCTCTATCCTACATTGGATCTCACTTCCTAGATTCAACAACGTGTTCATCTTTCTTTGTTTCTTTCATTTTTATAGTGGACTAAGTTCTCAAAAAACTTCCACTGAAAGATGCCTAAATTTATTATACATTCATTTATTTGATAGTTTTTTTTTTCATTTGATAGTTTAGCTGGCTATTTCATTTGGTTCTAAATGTTTTTTTCTCTCAGAGTTTTGAAATTATTTCTTCACTCTCTATAAGACTAAATACTTGCATTGACAATCTTAATGACACCTGATTTTCAAATTGGTTTATGTAATCTAACTTTTTCTCATCATGAGCCTTCCAGAACATTTTTTTTTTTAATTTCTGGAGTTTTGAAACTTTGTAATTTGTCTGGGTCTTTTCTCATATGTCATGTCTACAGGGACTATATATCTAAAAGCTAGTATCCTTCTATTCTAGGAAATACTGCTATCTTATTTATTAGATTATTTTTGCATCTGTATTACCTTTGGTTTGGTTTGGTTTGGTTTTTTAGAGATATTATGATTGGAATGTTCAACTTCTTAGATTGACACTAATATTCTTATCCTTTCTCTCTGATTATCCACAACTTTGTCTGTTTGCTCTCCTTTCTCAAGAATTTTTTAAAGACATTCTTATTAAGATATGATGCACATATTATAAAATTCACCTTTTTAACATATATATCCAGTGGTTTTTGGTACATTCAGAGTTATACTCCTTTGACTCTAGTAACATGTCTTAGTCTATTTTGTTGGATAGCCACAGTTGTTACAGATATCTTCATTACTGTTTGCATTGCTTATCTTTTCCATCCTTTTACTTTCAATACTTTTGTGTCTTTGAATCTTAAGTGTGCCTGTTATAGGCTTTTGGAGTAATCTTGAACTTTATTTTCCAACCCTCCTATTCAATTATTATTCTTTTATATTTTTTAAATATTTAAGAACTCGCTATTTCTGAATATTTTTAGAGAGAAAATAGTTTCTCTTAGGAAGTAATTACACTTTTGTTTATATTGTTTATGCTCACTGTGCTTTCTTCTTCTCAGTGTGTTTGCTTTGTTTCTTCCATGTCTCTTTTTTTTCTCTGTCTTTAACATTAGAGAATTTCTAAAAATGTTTGGGGACCTTGATTGTTAATTTGTATTTAAGAATGGGGCACTGAAAAGTTCATTGAAACCCTTATGAGTGCAAGCAGTGCTTATCAACTCTGGGACTACACTGTGGAGGGATTGGGGAAATTCAAATGCCATTAATTTGAACTGTATTCTCTCCAGCTGATCAGGTTCCCAAAGATTTTTTTTTTTTAAACTATCCTGTTGGATTTTACTCCTTAGCTATTTTTTTAAAGATCTATTTTTTTAATTTTTATTTATTTATGATAGTCACAGAGAGAGAGAGAGAGGCAGAGACACAGGCAGAGGGAGAAGCAGGCTCCATGCACTGAGAGCCCGACGTGGGATTCGATCCCGGATCTCCAGGATCGCGCCCTGGCCCAAAGGCAGGTGCTAAACCTTTGTGCCACCCAGGGATCCCAGGTTCCCAAAGATTGATCCTCAAATTTCCTACCTAGGGTGGAGAAACAGGCTTTCAGGCTTTCAGTTGTCTGGGAACTGAGAGGGAAAACATCATCTAGGGTATCATAGTTTTGTGGGCAGTCTTGCACTTACTACCTTCTCCCCTTCTTTTCATCATGGCCCTTGATCCCTGTATCTGGAATTCCATAATCCCAGATTCCTCTCGTTTCACCTTTCTAAAGAATAAACTTGACTTCCCTAAGCACTGGTTGGAGAGAATGATCTGGTTATGTAGAGTAGAAGATGATCTAGGCAGCTCACTACTATTCATTCAGTTATAACATCATTCCAACGTTCAGAGCATGACACACTCTCACATTCAGAGCGCACTAGCTCCTCACATTTCTTTTCATTGCTTTTTCTTGCAGAAAGAATGTGCTTGTTTCTTATAGTCATCTCCTTGCAGAAAGCGAGGTTCTGCGTCTCTCTGCTTTATGATGACAGTGGTCAGTTTTTCATTTGTCAGCCATCCTGCATGTTTTAGTACATCTCATTTGCTTTGACTGACTTTCTCATTCTTTTCTTCCTTTGTCTTTATTATTTTTTTTTGAGAGACAGAGACAGAGAGCATGTGTGCACACAGGAGTGGGGAAGGAAGGGACAGAGGGAGAGAGTTTCTTTTTTTTTTTTTTTTTTAGGGAGAGAGTTTCAAACAGACTTCATGCTGAACACAGAGCCTGACACAGAGCTCAATCCCACGACCCCAGGATCACGACTGGAGCCAAATCAAGAGTCAGATGCTTAACTGACTGAGCCACAGAGGCTTCCTTTGACTTTATATATATTTTTTACTTTATATTTTTAAGGTAATTTTCTAATCTTATTTTATAGTTGTTTAGGAAAAAAGCAAAGAACAAAGGTATGTTTTCAACCCACCATGTTTAAATAGATTTCAGAAACAAAATCGTACACTCATCATCTCCATTCTTTTGATCATGGAAGGAATGAAGAGACAGAGTTACGAAATACGCATTCCAAACCATAAACCACATAGTAGATCACAAAGAACTTTGCCAGGCTTGAAAACAATAATCATTAAATATCTTTCAATTTATGAAGCCAAAGAAACATGCTTGCTATTCAAGTTTCTCAAATAAAATAAATGTTTTTTATTGACAACATTCAAGATATAGAAACAGCATAAATGTCACTGACAGATGAATGGATAAAGACAGTATGCTATACATATAATGGAATATTATTCAGCCTTAAAAATAAGGAAATCCTACCATTTGGAACAACATGTACCTGAAGGATATTATGCTAAGTAAAATATGATAGGCACAGAAAGATCTTACTTTTATGAGAAATCTAAATTAGTCAAACTCATAGAACCAGTGAGTAGAGGAGTGGTTACCAGAGGTCAGAAAAGGGACAGATGTGGAGGTGTCAGTCAAAAGAGTAAAGTTTCTCAAGTGTACAAGATCAATGTGTTCTGAATCTAACTAGAGCATAAGGCTTATATTGAACAATGTTGTCTTGCATACTTAAATATTTACTGAGAGGGTAAATGTTATATTAAGTGTCCTTACTATAAAGTAAAAAATAACAGTCAAAAGTAAATTAAATTTTAAAAAGAAGGAGATGGGAAGAACTTCTGGAGGTGATGGATACATTTATAGCTTTGATTGAGGCAGTGCATCATAGGTGTGCACTTCCTTCCAAACTCATTACACTGTACACATTAAATATGTACAGCATTTTGTACATCAATCATATCTCAAAAACAAGTGGTTAAAAAAAGAATAGGTGCTCTGTTTGATAAATTAAGAAATGCATCTTACCTCTCAGGTTATCTTGGGTTATTTTGTTACCATGAGTCATCTCAGTTCACCATGAAGAGATAGCCACCAAAGAGTGGTAAACATATATGTGTGTCTATTTATCCATCTATCTATCTCCATCCAGCCAGCCATCTATCCACGTATGTATATGCAGGTATGTGTGTATATATATGTGCATGCGTATATATGTGTATGTGTATATATATATAAATGTAAGTATATTTATGGTTGCACAAATATGTATGTTTATATTTGCATTTATATTTATATATTTTTCTGCTTATTTTGTGGAAAGAAAATGTCAAGAACAGACAATCTTGTGAAAGCCGTGCTTGTGCTCCGCTTCCCTAAAGCGATTCCTAAGGAAGCAGAGGTTTATATCCAAAATAAGATTACTCAGTTATGGCCTGAATCTGACCTTCTGCATGCCAAGGTATTTTGTACCTCACTACTCATATTCAAGAGCTCTTCGAAATGGAACCATAAGATGTTGAGCAAGTTCACAGGCCCTTTAAAAAATATTTATTAATTTTAGAGAGAAAGTGAGCATGAGTTGGAGGTGTAGAGGGAGAGGGAGAGAGAGTCTCAAGCAGATGCTGCACTGAGCGAGAAGCCCCACAGAGCTCCATCCCAGGACCCTGAGATCATGACCTGAGCCAAACAAGAGTGAGTGCTTAACCAACTGAGCCATGAGGGCACCCCACGCAGGCCCTCTTTTATTGACAGGTAATGAGTAACTGGGATCTTTGACAACGCTTCAGCCCTTGGCCACTGAAGTCCCCTGATGACAGAGTCCATTTCCAGCGGCTGCCAGTAGAGTGAACTTCTAAGCATCTCTTTTCTGCCATGGCCTCTTTGTTCCTTTGAGACTCTCATAACAGTATGCGAGCTTCAGAGTTCCATTTCAAGTCACTGTTTAACAAATCCATTTTAATGTACTTCTTATCAATTTTCCCATTTTATTCATTCATTTTTGCATGGCAAACCATAGGAGCCCTTCTCGGCTAAGCCATTTTTCTGATGGGAAACTAGTATGTTTTTTTAAAAGTACTTAATTCAAAACTTACACTTGATCAGAAAAGACTTAACCACAGCAGCATTTCAAATATCTAACCTGGTCCTTCTGATAACTTTTTAGCTTTGTTCATATACGCTTCAAGCAAGGTGCCCCTCCTCTTTCTCTCTCTCTCCCCCATCTCTCTCTTTCTCTCTCTCTCTGACACACACACACACACACACACACACACACACACCTATGATACAAAATTTAAGTAGTTAACTGTATATTTAGAGAAAAAATGAAAGGGATATTAGATATAGAATAACAATTTTAAATACGTCCGAAATGGAAAATCCCTCTTTTTATTCTCGACTGGGAAAAATATATGTATCTCTCTACGATAATTTCATCACCTGATACTCTTTCTGTATATTAGAGGTCTATAGGTTCCCTGATTTCATTAGAAGAAGGTGTTTCCATGATCCTTTAATAAAAAGATTTGGTCTAGCATAATAACCACCCAGCATTTTATGTAAGTTACTGGGTATGGTGTTTCTCAGTGTGAACAGCAATAATGATCATGTGTTCCTATGAGGGAATTCATTCTGACATCTCTTGCTAGCTGACAGGTATGTAGTACACTTGCCTCCCAGCTTTGGGACTGGTTTCAAATGCAGCCTTTGTGAAAGCAAAGAAAATCTTCGTAACTCCATCCAGTGACAAGTAGCAGGAATTGGGTCAGACTGGGGATGTGTACTGTGATGTGAAAATGGGGCTGTAATAGGGCTGTCAGCAGGATGCAGAGTGATCGTTGATCGCATCTTGCTTCTACCCCACCTCCCCTCTCAAATAACCTTCTTTACAGCCCCTGTAGGACCCACTGTTGGGCAATAGAAGCTCCACCTGGTCCCTAGATATGACTCAATCACCTTCTTTCCCCAGAAGAAATGGTGGAAAACTCATCCCTTTCTGTCACTCGTGAGGCCAGGTACCAGAGCTCTTCACACTGGAGATTTTATCAAAGGGGTATCTATATATCAAGGTGAATTCACTGAGTCTTTAAAAAAATCATAAACAGAGATTGCTTTCTGTCATTTGAAAGAAGATGATCATACGAATATTTATTGGAAGATTTTAGTTAAATAAACTATGGTATATCTATTCGGTAAACTAATTTGAGAGAACTGATACATTTACACTGACATTGAAGATTTCAATGATTAATTTTAAAGGGCAAAGTTGGTTATAAAGTGACATTTAAAAATACAGTATGAGGGATCCCTGGGTGGCTCAGCGGTTTTGCGCCTGCCTTTGGCCCAGGGCACGATCCTGGAGTCCTGGGATAGGGTCCCGCTTCGGGCTCCGGGCATGGACCCTGCTTCTCCCTCTGCCTGTGTCTCTGCCTCTCTCTCTATATGTCTATCATAAATAAATAAAAATAAATCTTAAAAAAATAAATAAAAATAAAAATACAGTATGATTTCATTTATGTAAACAGACAAAACAAATACATGCCTGAAAATATGTTCAGAACATTAAGGACATACCTTTGGTTTGTGGATTTTTGGATTAATTTACTTTCTATTTTTCTGTATATTTGATTTTTGACATAAACGTATATCTACTATAATCAAACAAAAGAAAAAATAAAAGCTAATTATTGTATGGAAATATAAAAGATGGCATTAATTTGAGTGACTCCTAGCATCGTTTAAGTCGCAGAGGCAATAATTTTACCAGTTAAGGTCCAACCC
Source organism: Canis aureus (assembly GCF_053574225.1). Lineage (NCBI taxonomy): Eukaryota > Metazoa > Chordata > Mammalia > Carnivora > Canidae > Canis > Canis aureus. The sequence continues at coordinate 70,336,999 of NC_135619.1, forward strand.
GAAAGATCTCTTTCCAAGAACCTTCACTTTGCCCACCGACAAACTGGAACTAACAGTAATACTTATCTCTCAAGGATAGATATACAACTAGTACGTATTTGTGAAAACATGAGGTGAAAATAATGAAGTGGTAACAAGTACAGGCTCCAGTGCCGGACTCCCTAGTGATGAATCCAGTGCAACTGCTTCCTGGTTGTGTGACCTTAGGCAAGTTACTTAACCTCTCTGAGTGATCAGTCCCCAAATCTACAAATGAGAAAAGTACATGCATCCACCTCATGGCTGTGTGAGAGAGACTAATTCAAACATTTATAAAACATTTACAATAGTGCCAACTACATAATAAGCATTATATAAAATTCTGATAAATAAGTAAAATGCTATGTGGTACACTCAGTATAGAATTTAGGTTTCAAACTGCTAAAGCAAAGCTTTCTTTAAGGTATATCATGCTGGAATTATGTGCTTTGCACAGTCCTTTTAGTTCCGTCTTATATACATGTATGAGCAATACAGTAAAGGTAACAATGAGGCCAAGGATGTAAAAATCATCATGGAAAAAAATGTGAGTGCAAAGTAATAACGGAGACAATCGCTTTGTTCTCTTTCTTTTTCAGACTATTCTAAGTAGGTCTGTTCAAATCAGTGCTGTAGTTCGAATAGTTTTTCTGAACACGGACAGATTTATATGTGAAGTATCTGGCATGTTAATTGAAAGGTCTTTATGACTGGTTGTCCATTCCCGTTAGGGACCATCTTTTAAACTCAGATGGCTGCCAGTTAAATCAAGAATCAATTAGACACATTAATAAAACAACCCTGTCAACTCCCATTAGACCTCGGCCATACCTTTTTCTTCTCTATTAAACAAGCAATTGCTAATCACAATTTTTATCAATATCTCAGAAACATGATCTGTAATTTACCTCCAGTAAATGAATAATACCAATCGCCTACTGACTCTCAGTTGAAAGCACTTTCCCAGGGGAGAAAGGAAGTCCATATTCATTCTGTCACTTTCTGTTTGTAAGGGGCAAGAGGCATTGGGGGTTTGCAAGAAAACAAATGCAAACATGGTTTTCCAAAGCATAGAATATGCCCGAAGAAATGAAAGAGAAAACGATGAGAGAATTTTGAGAGGAACATTTGGGGATGTCAGAGAATGTTAAAAAGAGGTGTTGTACGTCATCAGCTCAGTTAAGAAGTTGGGTTTGGCTAAGCAGGGATTTACTCAGGACGTCCTCCCTGTGTAGTGCTAGAGGGTCACCATGTGTGACAGCAGGCCTCTGAAATCTGGGGTCTTATGACCCAGGGTAGTAGACATTTAAAACAATAGTTATGTAAAGTGTGGTTAGGAGCTTTAATAGAAGATGCACTCATAGGGGTTGGTGGATATGAAGAGAGCAAGCAGCTTGGAGAGAATTAATAAGACCAAGATTGATTCCTCCATTCTCCTCTTTTGTTTGAACTTGGCTGGAGGAGGCTGGATGGGCAGCAACTTTGGTCTTAGATGAACAGGTCACAGTTAGAAATGGTAGAGCAGATTATATGATCCATCCTCCTACTCTTTTCATGAGTCCCTTCTGAATCACCATGTTCTGACTAAAATCCTCCAGTGGCCCAGAGCAACCCACTTCTAGAAGCAGTTTGTGCCCACTTGAGAAGTTCTGATACTCACAGGATTCTTCTCTCTGTTGATTCAGAAAACATCTCTCATGCTAGTTTCTGTGGTTCTAATATCAGCCTCACGGGATCTGATCAGTTTGCTAATGTGGAAATGAGCCTGGAGTACAAAACCGGGGTGAATCTTAGTTTTACCACATTAAATGCTATGACTTGCAGTGTCATAGCAATTTCCTCACTGGGAAATTCTCACTGGGGAAATAATAACTATCATCTTTCATTGCCTACAAGTTATAATAGCCTATAGCATAGTGAAATAAGGTATATGAAAATAACTTTTTCATATTGTCAAGGTTCTTGTTCCCATCACTTGCTTTTCGATACCAGATTCACCTGGTCCTTCTCATTTCTCTTCTCAAGATCTTGATTTCTCTCAACTGAATGATGGTAAAACATCCCAGTTTAGACATTTGTCTAAACTTTTTGTCTCAGATGAGCAGACCCAAATACAAACTCCATCTGGTTTGTGTGGTTGTGATTTGGGTTGTCTGCCAGTTTTGTCTAAGAAATACAATGCAAGAAAATGGTTTAAATGGTCCACTGTCAGAATCCATGGCCTTAGTGACCCCAAACCATGATTTTTGTATTTTAAAAACTGGGAAAACCTGATCTCTGAGGAAGAGGTAAAATAGTGTGGTGGAAAGAAAATGGTCATAGATACCAGTGCAATGAACTAATCCTGAAAAGCAGAGCTAAAGGAGCCTTAGACATTGTCTAAGCTAATGGTCTCACCTTGCATAAAAGGAAAGACTTTATGAGTTGTTTCAGACTTTGTGATAGTGGGTACCAGGCTACCCCTTATTAGTAGTGGACTAATGCCCCCAAGATAAGGAGTAGGTTTTGAACAGATATTTGGAAAATAAAAAGAAATGATTATGGCGGGATTGCCAAATAAAATACAGGACATTCATTTAAATTTGAATCTTATATAAGTAGCAAATAATTACCGTAAGTATGTCCTATGCAATATTTGGGACATACTTATGCTGAAATTTTATTGATTGGTCAGTCAGAGCATATGCACTGTCAAACCTGATAGCCATTCTTAATTCTCTCCAAAGGGTTTATATCTGTTTACCCTACCTACTGACTATGAATGAAAATATATTAGCCTAAATGCAGATTTGCCAATCTGATGGGTAAAAAAAGGATATCATAATATTATTTACAAATAATAATAATAATAATAATAATATTATTTACAACTTTGTTTCTCTAATTATGAGTGACTTGAGGATTTTTCCATGTGTTTAAGAGCCATTGGATTTCCTTTGCTGAAAATTTTCTATTCATAACTTTTTTTGCCATCTTGCTTTGTTATTGTTATTTTAAAGTATATTTTTACTCTAACATACAAATCTTTGGTTCTGAGAAATTAGTACTTTATGAATTGTAAATTTTTTTTCCATCTTGACCTTCTAATTTTTCTCTAATGATTTTGGGCATGGACAAATATTTTGTTTTATTTTCAATGTGGTTGAGTTTATTAATTTTTTGCATGTGCTTGGTTTGTAGATTTCAAGTCACAGGTGGAAAGATTTTCTGGATACCGAGATTATAAGGGAACACACTTATTTTTCTTTGTCTTTTTATTTTTATACTTTTAAATCTTCAATGTGTTTGGATTTTCTTCTGGTATATGGAGAAAGGTATAAATTCAATATTTTTTTCCAAAATCAATACTCAGAAGTTCCAGAACATTATTGTTTTCCTTATTCATTTGAGATTCTAACTTCGTTATCTGCTAAATTTCTGAATATATCTGTGCCATTTTTGGCCTTTCAAATCTTTTCCTTTAGTCAATATATCCACTTATACACTAATGTCATATGTTCCATGTTTCTTCAGATTACAGTTTTATGCCTGATAGGGCCCATCATCATACACACTTTCCATTTTAAAAAACATTTTTCTTGGCTTTTTCCATATGAAGTTTAGAATCAACTTTGTCTAGTACCAAAAACAAAACAGACAAAATAATTTGTAGTATTTTAAATTGGAATACAGTTAGATGTATAGATAAAATCATGTATAGATAAAATAAGATGTATAGATAAAATAAGGGGAAATTCATATCTTTAATTAATTGGGTTTTCCTTTTTCAATTCAAGGCAATTTTTTTTTCTATTAATTCAGTACCTTGGGCAGCCCGGGTGGCTCAGCGGTTTAGCGTCGCCTTCAGTCCAGGGCATGATCCTGGAGACTCACAACCGAGTCCCACATCAGGCTCCTTGCATGGAGCCTGCTTCTCCCTCTGCCTGTGTCTCTGCCTCTCTCTCTCTCTCTCTCTCTCTCTCTCTCTCTCTCTGTGTCTCTCACGAATAAATAAATAAACTCTTAAAAAAAATCCAGTACCTGTGTTCCTAAATAGTATTTTAAAGTTTTCTTCACAAAAGTTTGTATATCTCTTATTAAATTTGATTCTAGGTGTTTTATCTTTTGTGGTGCTATGATGGATGAGAATCTTTTCATTTATTATCCTTTCTAATTATTCACTGTTTCCATATATTGATGTATGTTTATTATGTCTAATGCCTGTTACATGACTAAATTTTTTTTGAATTTATTATTTGTAACCGATTTCTCCATTTAATTTTCTTGGATTATCCAGTATTTAATTATGTTCCCTGATAGTTTCAAGAAAGTATTTTCTTTCCTTCCATTTTTTGTACCTTTATATCTTACTCCAGTACAACGTTTAACAATAATGGTGGCAATGGGCATCCTTGTGTTATTCAAATTTTAGTGATATGGCCTTAGAGCCTCCCCATTCAGCTTCTCCTGGCTTTTAGGCAGATAAATATGTGAATATATTTATAATTCTGTCTATATATCTAAATCTGTTTCTACATAACTGTCTATATCTTTACTACGTTTATGTTTACTTCTACATCTATGGCCAAAGTAATTAATATATTCATATCTATCTATAATTATCTATATCTGTAATATCTCCATTCAGTATACTCCTATTGAAGAAGGGCTTATCTATCATGAAATATTAACAGTTTTAAGTTTTTGTACTTTGTGGAGGACCAACTGATATATGATAAACTGTACATATTTAATGTATATCATTTGATAGATATGCCTGGGTGGCTCAGTGGTTGAGCATCTACCTTTGACTCAGGTCGTTATCCCAGGGTCCTGGGATCAAGTCCCACATCGGGTTCCCCACAAAGAGCCTACTTCTCCTTTTGCCTATTCTCTGCCTCTCTCTCTCTCTCTCTGTCTGTCTTTTATGAATAAATAAATGAAATCTTTTAAAAAGTTTATCATTTGATAAATGTTGATATATATGTACTATAAACACATTACCCCAATAAAATAATAAACATATCCATCACTCTTAAATGTATATCCCAACACCTTTGTAATCCTTCCTCCATACCCTTCATTAAGCAATCAATGGTTTCTGTCACTATAGATTAGTTTGCACTTCATAGAATGTTACAGGAAAAGAACCATACAGTATAGACTCTTATGATTTGTGTTGTGTGCATCTGCATTTTATTCCTTTTGATTGCTGAGAGTATGGCATTGTATAGATATGCCACAATTGGTTTATCCATCCTTCTCTTGATGGACAGATGGGAGCCCAGAAATAGACCCATGGAAATATGGTCAATAGATCTTGGACAAAGGAGCAAAGGCAATACAATGCAGCAAAGATAATCTTTTTGACACAAATCTTACAAACTTCACAAAAACTAACTTACAATGGATCACAGACCTACAGGTAAAACAGAAAACTATGAAACTCTCAGGGTGCCTGGCTGACTCAGTCAGTATAGCATGTAACTCTTGATCTCAGGGTTGTGAATTCAAGCTCTATACTGGCCGTGGAACCTACTTAAAAAAAGAGAGAGAGAGAAAACTTAAGACTCTTAGAAGATAACACAGGAGAAAACTTAGATGATACTGGGTTTTGCAATGACTCTTAGATACAACACCAAAGCCACAATCCATGAAACAAAGTATTTTTAATCTGGAATTCATTCATAAAAAACTTCTCTGCAAAATACCATAACAAGAGAATGAGAATGAGCTGAGCTATAGACTGAGAATATATTTGTAAAAGCCATGTCTACTAAAGGACTGTTACTTAAAAAACAACAAAAACACAAATAATCCAATTAAGAAATAGGTCTGAACAGACACTTCATCAAAGAAGTAAAACAAATATAAAATACGGCAAATAAATATATGAAAAGATGCTCCATACCATATATTATCAAAGAAATTAAGATTAAGACAACAAGACACCACTACATACCTGTTAGAATGGCCCAAATCCAGCACTCTGACAACTCCAATTGCTGGTGAGACTGTGAAGCAACTGAAACTCTCATTGCTGGTGGGAATATAGCATGATATAGTCACTTTGGAAGACAATTTGGCAGTTTCTATCAAAACTAAACATGCTTTTCCATATGATCCAGCAATTGCATTTCTTGGTATTTACCCAGAGAAATTGAAAACTTATGTTCACACAAAAACTTGCACAGAGATGCTTATATCAGCTTACTCATAATTGCTAAAACTTGGGGAGCAACCAAGATATCCTGTGGTACATGCAGACAATGGAATATTATTCAGCACTAAAAATAAGTGACCTATCAATGATATATTAAAGAAATGATCTATCAACCACAAAAAGACATGGAAAGAATTTAAATTCATATTACTAGGTAAAAGAAGCTGATCTGAAAATGCAACATACTGGATGATTCCAAGTGTATGACATCCCAGAAAAGGCAAGACTCTGTAGACAGTAGAAAGATTAATGGTTGCCAGAGGTTGGGAGTGGGAGGGAGGGATAAGCAGGCAGAGAATTTTTAGGACAGTGAAACTACTCTTTATGATATTATAATGATGGATACAGGTCATTATACATCTGTCCAAACCCGTACATCAAGAATGAACCCTCATGCAAACTATGGACTTAGGATGATTAAGATGTGTTCAGCAGTTGTAACAAACGTGCCACCTCTGGTGAAGGATGTTGATAATGGGGGAGGCCATGCATGTGTAGAGACAGAGTATATGTGGGACATCTCTCTATACTTGCCCCTCAATTTTGTTATAAACCTAAAACTGCTAAAATAATAAATTCCTGATAAAATAATTTATATTCATCCTTATTCAATAAGGATTTATTAACTACCTACACATGACAAAGGACTATGATAAAATAAGACATGGTCCACTGCAGTTATACATGGTAACTCAAATGAGAGAGGAAAAATCATCAATCCCTTCCCAATTGGCCAACCAATTATGATTTTTTTCCTGTCTCTAATGACCATTGCAGTTAACAACGGAACTAGATTGTTTTCTAGGATGGGTGGTCCCTTTGACTACATTGGTGTTTCAAACCCTCAGATCATTCCCTGTGCTACAATGAGTCTGAGGTTGTATGTTAAGGTGGCATAATGAAAATTAGCTAGATCAATTGAATGATGCTTGCCAGGCAATGTTTCTCAGTTAACATAGATTAACTCATTTAATCTTCAGAACTACCTTATGAGGAAGGAAATATCATTCTCCCATTTTATACATGAAGAAACTGAGGCTCAGAGCCAGTGTCATTGTTAAAAATTGTGAAGCATCTGAGATTTTATGTTACCTACAAGCTAATGACCTCATGTGTCACAGTTTCATGGATGCTGGTAGAAGACAAGAGATGTCTAAGTCAAAGATAAAAGGACAGTTTTTAAATCACAGTTATAGTAATAGAGCATAAGAATTTCTTACACCTGTTCCTAGAGCTCAATTCCCACGCAGTGAGACACAGTGGGCCAAGTGACATCCACACATGCAATGAATTGTTACACAAGAGGACCCCCAGCCTAGGGAACCTGAATCTCTTATAATGGGCAGCAAGCCTGACAGGCTTTTCCTCTGGAGGGGGATCCTTATCTTCCAAGGCTATTTGTTAGTCCAAAACAAAGAAAGGTCTACTCCATACCCATATGATGTACATACACACAAGAAACTCATAAAAGATTTTCTCCCAACATAAAGCACTTACCCAAGGTCATGAGTGGTGAAACTTAAATTTGAACTGGGGCACTCCAGAGCCCTCATGCCTATCCACTTGACTCTACTTCCTCCCTAGGCCATCTGAGCATCTGAAAGATGTGGGTGGTTGAGTTGGTGGGAAGTGCTTTGGAGGTCCAGAGGTCTAATCCAAAGCAGGAAAGCTCTCTAGGGCCATGGGTGTCTTGGGCCGTGTATCTAAGCTGAAGCTCATTATGTGAGGGAAAATAAGCAGGCAATAAGTGGTCAGCTGGCAGAGAAGGAGTCAGGGAGTTGGAATATGAAGAAGTAGAAATTGAGATGAAGGAACATGAATGCAAGGCTTTGTGTCAGGAGAGCAGGAGAAGGCATCAGGGCAGAACTGGACAAAAGGTTTGGCTGGTGTCTCTGACCCCCTGGCTCATCCTGACCCGCACCACTAGTGTGACCCTTGCATTGCATTTGACCTTTGCATTACAAAGGTCAAATCTGGCATGGCCATTATGAGTGAAGTACGGGCTATTTAAAGGTGAAAATATTCCTTCAGAACACCTCATAGTAGAAGATCCGCAGGCTTGAATTCAGGGCACAGCCAGCCCCTCGCTGACCGCTCCCTCCCTCGGTGAAACCCCAACCACAGTGACACTTGGTGGGGGCACATCTCAGGGGGTGGTTTCAATGGCAGAGGCTCTGTGTTTGACAAAGTTCTAATCTAGGTTAGGGCTCAATGCCGAGGGCTCTTTGGAGTAAAATCATCTCTTTATTAATGAGATCCAGCCCCATCTCTCTGATAGAAATGATGGGAAAAGCTGTCCCTTTGGTGCTATTCAAATGAACGGGAGAGAACAGTGGGTGTTTTTAAAACTCTCTCCCTATCATAGGAGGATGGAGCTCATTAGTGAGGGGAATGATTTTGCTGGGGAAAGGCTGTTATAATAAGAAAACATAACCTACTCAAGATGAACCAGATCCAAGTCAATTAGGCTGGGAAAAAAAAAAAAAGGAGAGAGAGCAAGCGAGCTTCAAAAATACTACCTCTTTCCTTCCATTCATTTGAATAACAGCAAGGGGACATTTTAGTTTTTTAATCATTTTTTTTACTTGAATCAGTCTGGATCTCATTAATATAGGAATGATCTCACTTAAAAGACTTAGTGTTAAACTCCTGTTCAACTGAGATTAACCAAATCAAACATGATTTGACCAAAAAAGAAAAGTCTAAAGTATTATACCTATTTCTAATACATTGCAATCTGCCTTTAAAAATAAAAAAGGGTACACATGATATTTCTTATTCAGCTTCTTTTGATGTATCTGGAATACATTTTCCTAGGTAAACTGGTATTGAAATTGCAGAGAAATGTGGTTAGCCACATGAAGTTACTGAAAAAGAGTGGATTCAAATAATTTACATGTGTATGAGGAAGAAGGTCTGGCAGGCAATGTCAGCTGTGGAGGAAATGTTTCTTCCAAGGGGGATATATTTCCCTAGGATCTTCCAGGGATCCTCACTGTATTAATCTCACTAGGCTGCAATTTCTGTATGTTTTCAGGTAAACATACTTAATTCAAAGGTTTCTTGGTGCTATTGACTTTGGAGACGCAAATGTGTGGAGTTCTTTGTTCTGGGACTGTCCTGTGCATTACTGGATGTTTAGTGGGTTCCTTGGCCTCTACCCCAAGACACCAGTGGCCCTGTCTCACCTAAGTATGACAACCAAACATGTCTCCAGACATTGCCCAATGCCTCCTTGGGGATGAAACCACACTTTCCTCGATAATAACCATTCTTTTAAGGTAATCTTAACAACCATGCAAAAGGAAAAGTTTTATATATATATATATATATATATATATATATATAAACAATAATCACGTTTAGTATAAATGTATCATCCTGGCTTCGTTCCAGAAGTTTCTCTTGAGTACCTTTATCTCCCTCCTTGGCCCAACCTGTATGCTGCATTAGTTTGCTCTCTCCCTTCCCTCCATGGTAATTTAAACTAAAGGACGCTTTCCACTTTGCCTTGATTAGGTACTTCCCAGTGAGGGGTGGGATGCATTGTGATGTCACACATTCTCTGGAAGAACACCCTGTGTGACAAAGAACCAAGCCCTTGGAAACAGCCATAACAAAATTTTATTCTTGGCTCTGTTATTTCTTAGGTATAAAGTCTTTGAAAAATGATCAACATTTTTGATAGTAAATAAGAATGCTGGCAGAGATATACTTATGGCAGAGAGACAGAGAGAGAAAAGAAGAGAAATAGCCTGGTTTCTCCCTTGCACCTGTCACCAGTTCTCCTGCTTGGGTCCCCTATGGCCACACTGAGGCAGAAGCCATCTTATAGAGTAGGAGTTGGAGAAGTGAACCACTAGGAGAGAAAGCGAAGTAGGCAAAAGTGAGGACTGGGTCTGGAGTTAAATGGGGTTAGGATGGGCATTCACCCCAACAGCATGAATAAGCTCATTATATGTTAATCGCTTATTTTTATGGTGGTTCTACTGGATATTCTGAATTGGACACCACTGTTGACAGATGAATAAAATATATCATCAGGAACAAGCCTTGGCAGCCACTAGCATTATTTTTTGCTGGCCTAAGCCATCCAGAACCAGTTCTAGGACCAGATTTGAGAGAGCCTCCTCTTATATCTTTGTAGAAAAAGCTACCTGTAATGGGGAAGGAGCCTTCCTGAGATGAAGCTCTAGGACAGGGGTTAGCTAACCTCCTCTGTGCAAGGCCAGCTAGTAAATACTTTACACTTTGCAGACTATTGTGTCTGTTGTGACTAGTACTCAGTTCTACTGTTGCAGTTACTGTAGACAACCTATATCCGAGTGGCTGTAGCTATGTTCCAATAAAACATTATTTATAAAAGCAGTGGGCTGGGCTTGGCACATAGGCTGTAGTTTGCCAGCCCCTACTTTTAGGGCTAAACAATGTGTCCCCATCTCTCCAAGGACAATAGCTCTATTGGGTTGTCCTGTGTGCATGAATTCATCAGCTTGCAGCCATTATTTGGGCAGGGGGGAGCATTTGAAGTAATGAAGCACTTTAAAAAAAATATTTTATTTATTTATTTGAGAAAGAGAGAGCAAGTAGGAGTGGGGGTGGGGGGCAAATGGAGAGGTAGAGGGATAAGTAGACTCCGTAGTGAGCATGGATCCCAAGGCAGGGCTCGATCCCAGGACCCTGACACCATGACCTGAGCCAAAATCAAGAGTCTGAAACTTAACCAACAGAGCCACTCGGCGCTCCCAAAACATTTTTTAATCTAATGGTTCATGTTAAATGTAAACAGAAGGCTTGTATTATTCACACTTAAAAATAATCCATTGACCAGGAGATCATGAAAAATTATTTAAAGTGAGAGACAGACCTAATTGCAGAGGAAGAAAATAATTTTCCACAGGGTCTGTGTTTCTTCTCTTGCAGAAAAACACATCAGTTTCCTTGGCAAATTCACAGCTCAGCTTTGTCCCACTCTCAGCATTCATGCACGCTCCTAATGGATTTACAATTGCAAATCAGCCCTGTACCGGAGCGGGGGCTATTTTAGACTGTGTTTATTATGTCTCTGGTGTGCCTGCACACACGTGTGATGATCACTGTTTCTTCTCCCAGAACAATTAGCAGTGGGCTGGCCTCCCATTGTCGGTATTAGTGTAGGATCTCTGATGTGGAGAAGGAAATGGGCTCTCTTCTCACTCTCTGCTCACAGTATCCCTTGTCTCCACGGCGAGGAAGCAGCTTTCCCTCCTGGGAATACACAAGGTGCAGTGCTCATTTACGTCTGTCTCCACTCAGGACGTTTAAGGAAATCTGACACATGCTTGCACCGTGCACCAGCTGCTCTGAAGAGGTAAGAGGAGTCCACAGACACTGTGCCTGTCCTGTGTCCTGTTCCTGCTGGCTCCCAGCTCTGGGGAACTTCTCCTTCCTGTCCCCAAGCCTTCTGTGGGGCCATCTCAGCTTCCCCTCGAGGACAACAGTCAGGGTGGCCACCCTGATGCAGCCTTACTCAGACAGGGCAGCACAGTTTGGGGGTTGCTGCCCTGAGTCTGGGCCTCAGACAGATCCAGATTTGCATTATGGCTTCGCACTGGCTCACTGTGTACTTGAGGCAAGTCCCTGAGCTTTTATGCCTGTTTCCTTGTTAGAGTGGAAGTAGCAATACTCATTATGGGCTGAATTGTATTTTCCTCTCATATTTGTAAGTTAAAGCCTTAACCCCCAGAACTTCTGAATGTAAGAGTCCTGGAGACAGGACCTTTAAAGAGGTAATTGGGTGAAAATGAGCCCATGAGGGCAGGCTCTAATTCAATACGGCCAGAGTGCTTCAAAGAAGAGATTAAGACCCAGACACACACACAGGGAAGACCACGTGAGCACACAGAGAAGGCGGCATCCTATAAGCCAAGGAGAGAGGCCTTGGGAGAAACCAGCCCGGCCAACACCTTGATTTCAGACCTCCAGCCTCCAGGCCTGTGAGGAAATGGATTCCTGATTTTTAAGCTGCCCTGTTTGTGGTGCTTTACCACAGCAGCCCTCGTGAATTAATATCATATAACACCCAGCTTCCAGGACCTTCCTAAAGACCAGAGTATGTAATGCACACACTGTTCATGCCTGTTTTTCCCTTGTCTGCTCTTCACACCAAGTTACTTCCACGATCTGAGAACGCACCACCTATGTGAGTCTTAGTGGGAAACAGGACCCAGCAGAGCGGTCACACTCATTTCAATAAACGCCTCCTCTGACAGCACCAGCACTCCGGGGAACGTGGCTTTTGGATGGGAGCAGGTTCTTCTCTTTGAATTCCTTCTTTGGCCCAAGTACACTGACATCCTGGGCCTCTCGTCCACTGCCTACACTTAACGTTCGAGAAGTTCTAAACCAACTGAGATGGTTGAGCATAACATATTATGCCTGAGTTTACTTTCCTGAGGCTGAAGGAGGCCCCATTTTGAACTGATCATCCTGTGATGGGGTGTCTGCTGCCTCACCTCTCTCTATCACCACTGAGGGATGCAGCGTTCTCTGCTAAATAGCCCATTGAGCCTGCTTGCCAGCGTCTCCCCTTCATGCTCACAGGCAACTATTTTGGTGGTTTTTTTTGCACTTACGTACCAGACCTCACAAGGTACATCAAGATAGAAAAGATATTCCTTAATTAGGTTACTATTTTATTTATGTTGCTTTCACCCCCTGGTCATGTCTAACAGAGGTTCTATTTACAATCTTGCCAAATACCGCAGAATCAATCAAGGGGACCTACATTTACTTTTCCAAAAGATGCTATTTGAACGAGATTTACATTTGAAAGTTTGTGTTTGCATTTCCTTGCAGGCTTCCTCCCTGACTCCTTCTCTCCAGACGACCCTCCACAAGAATATCAGCTTACACAAGCTTCCCTGAGGTTTGAGGATGTTACTTTCTCTGCCCCCTCTGCACAGATTAATAGTCTTAAAAAAAAAAAAAAGAGAGAGAGAGAGAGAGAGAAGCAGTGAGTCAGGGAAAATGACTGAACCAAAAGTCAGACAACTCATTATCGCAAAACTACAGCCATGTGTCCCAAAGCTGATGATGATCTAGCATGAAGGAGAGCCAGTGCTTATAAAGGCCCTACTAAGTGTCAGGTGCTTTGAAACCCTTCCTGTTTCTTACCTGTCAGCACAAAACAACCTCATAAGGATCTAGGACAGTCTGTTCTGCTATCAAGGATATTCCTGCAGCAGGAATTTGCTCCCATCCTGTAAGTAAATAGGGAATAGTGTCTGCATCATGCAGAAGGAGGGTCTGGTTCATATGAGATTTTTTTTCCCCCTCTGTATATTAAATCTCACACCACTAAGCAGATAGAACAAGCTCGCAAAGAAAACAGACCTGCATCATAGATCTCCGCTCTCCTCGCTGTTCTTTGTCTTGGCTCGATTTCTCTACCCTCCTTTCTTGAAAGTGCTTATTTTGTGGTTCCTCCAGTCTGGATATGCTCTGCCCTCAACCCTCCTCTCTACACCCCCTTGTCCATCAGGAACCTTTACCTTCTAGTACAGGTAAAGAGCTATGATTTTGATGACATGTTTCTACCTATTAGAATTTAGCACACCTTTTGTAGAGGGCATCAACATTTTTACTCATATATTTTTAGGGGTCTGGTTGTGAAGTTACATACCTTTTGAGTTGTTAGCTCTTCATGCTATTTCTGCCATAAGCCCTGTTATTTTTAGTGTGTGATTTTACAGAATGAATATATCACATTATAGCAGGAAGCTATTTGAAAGAGGAGGAAGCTGATGTGTGCAGAAGTAGGTAGCATTCACAGAGCCACATAGCTGGGAGGGTGATGGGCTTGATTTCAGCCAGATACCTCTGTCCGCTTTGTAACTTTTAGGACCCGAGTCACTGGAAGGTGTAGTTTCTCATTCCAGTCCTATGTCCTGAGGTTAGACTTCATGGGTCTTGGGAAACTATACTCAGTGCTTCACTCTTCCAGACTAAATTGTGGAAGAAAACGAAGGATATTACAAATATTTTCATAGAAAAATCAATAAAATAAAAATCAAATAATATGCACATATCACACCATTCCTCTTTCCAGGTGCTGAGTTTATGAGAAACAATATAGAAAAATGTACTATGAGAGAACCTGGCACGTAATAGATGCACAATAAAATAGTAACTAATATTTAGGTCTAAGGGACTCTACTGATATTTAATGCTTGGAACATGAGGAAAATAAACATCATTAGTCAGAGTCCCCACATTCTATCTTGACTTATCCAGTGAAAACTACCTCTCACAATACAGATTTCTTTATTTTAAGGCTAAAAATGATCAATATAAACCTCTCTTGAATACTGTGACCTTGGTTTAGGAGGAAGCAAAATAATCTCAGGATGTATGGGACCCCTTAAATCTAGGGCCATTTTTTTTTTGCCTTAAAGAAAATCATTGCAGTAATATAATTTAAGTTTGCCTGTTTTTACATCTTACATATAAATGGGATTGTAGATTTCTCCTATATCTATATTTCTCAGCCCTCATTCGTGAAGCTAAAGGTGCATTTCAAAGTGAATGGATGTGTCCCTCAAGGTTTTGGTCCAGTAGGAAGTAGGACTCCTGGATATAAGGACTTAGTACTGCATCAGCTGGCAGGGTGTACTATTGTTTACTGGGGCCAATTCTGGCTTCACCTTTTTACCAGCTTTTTCACTTGGGCACGTGATATCCCATGCCTCCTCAAAGACTCAGTTTCCTTCTCTCCACACAGAGGATCTGGTCTCCACCCTGTGGCATTCTTTGTGGATTAGACAAGTAACAGGATAGGACTGTGTTCCTTTGCTTATAAAAGTCAACTTAAACGCAAGGAAAAACAATCATAATGATAAAACAACCCTTGTTTACAGTGACCTGGCCATGGCAGAGGGACTGTGTTGCATGGTTTGTGAGCACCACATCGAATCACTCACCATTCTCCCCCATTGGATGGTGCATGTTGGAAGGGAGTACCATCACCTGTTTCCATGTAGTGTTATTTTTAACAAGTGACTTGGACACATGTCCATGCAAAAATTACTGTTCTCATCACAATAAACTCATCTAGAAAAAACAAATGATTAGCTGCCAGCATAACATGGATGGCAGAGGGGTCAGAGTGAGGAATGGGTGCCATTGATGGAGACACCAGCATATCCTGGCACCCTATTCCCCATGAAGAGGGACACAGCAAATCTTTCTTGTTCCAGTGACCCAAGGAGGCAGGGGAAATCCACCTGAAATGCAGCACTGGCACCAAGACAAATGCCCCAAATCAAAGGAAGCAATGAAGATACTTTGCCCCCTTCCCTAAATATACAGCAGTTCTCCTCTGAGGACTGATTCTCATCTGAAAGACTGGGGTTAATAAATACTTTTAGAGTCACTGTGAGGACTTATTGGAAAATGTACGTGGAACATCCCAAACCACACACTGAGTGCCGTAAAGTGGTGGTTGTGGGCAGGGAGACCTGGTCAAGGGTACTCATCTTCTCTGCCAGATACCTCTCTTTCCCAAAATCCATGCTCTCCTTTGTTCTGGCCTTCCTCAGTCTGCTCAAAGTGGGCTGGGCCTTGGGCAGTTCCTTTCTGCCCTCTCAGACACTGTGACTTATTCAATGCGACCTAATCAGTGTGCCAGAACATCTAGTTCTGCTAAACAGGTGATAATTGCTCTGTTTACTGGAAGTCTACTATGAGCCAGGAATTTTATAGATGATTTATCATGAAATCTTCCTAAGCAATGCCATGCAGAAGACATTAGAGTCTCCATTCCACAGGTAAGGAAACCAAGGATCGCAGACAAAGCTGGTATTAAGGCTCAGGTAAAAAAAGATATTCTTTATTCATCCATTTATTGTCCATTTATAGGTACCTACTATGTGCCAGAAACTGTTAAAGGTGTGAAGGGGTCTGTTCCCCACCCTAGTTGTGCTCATAACCCAGCGCACTGGCCTCCAATGTCCTTATGGCTCTCCAATGGCTGAGCGGTGCCAGGGTTCACATGCTCTGCCTCCCACGTGTCATGTTTGCCTCCAACATTCCCTGGCCGCACAGCCAGGAACTTCTCCCAGAGGAGCTGACTCTAATAGAGGATACCAGCCTTTGATTTAATCCAGAGGCTTATGAAATATTACACTTGGAAGGAGACTTAGAAGTAATTTAATCCACTGTTTTGTTTTGGTTCTCTCAAACTGTCCTGTTCTGAATCATCAGGGTTTCTTGGAGGCCCTCAGGGATCCCGAGTATACGTATGGTGGCAGCATGACCAAGTCAGAATTGGGCCGATGAGCAACAGCACCCTCAGATGTGCCCCCATCTGAGGATCCTATGCTTCAAAGAGTGGAGCCCTGCCCTTCCATGGTCCCTGTGTTAGGGTTTCATGATTGCTGTCTTTTAAACCAGGTTACCTACCCCCAACCAAAAAAAGACAAAAATCTGACATGTCCTGATCTCCCCACCCTTGGTTCTACTTATGGTGCAGCCCAGGTCTGAGTTTATAAGTGCCCTGCCCTACACTGCGCAGTGTGTTACTGCTCCAACAGAAACATTTCTGCTGCAAAGCATGATTCAGACCAATGTAAACTTTAAAAGTGATTACCAGCCCTCAAGCCCTCTGCAGAGCACAGAGTGACCTTCCCTGGACCCAGAGCGCTGGGTCTTCTTCTGAGTTGTCTTGTTCTTGGCCAGTTGCACTAATTCTTCAGCACAGAGGGAGCCATAAGGATAATAGACTTCAACTAATGGATGAGGTGGAGACACATTGCATGTGATGTTTTTCTTCTCCCTGGGAAAGATCAAAGACACCTAAAACGTTTAGCTATAGACCTGGAGGCTCACTATTATTCCATTTCTGGTCGACTGGCCCTCTAGTCCACACCAGGTATTATTCAGGGAACCAAATGAGTCCTCCAAGGTTTTTGTTCTCAAATAACTCAGTGTCTCCTGGAGAATCCAGGTTTGTCAACAGAAGGTATTGCAGAGGGTGAGGTTGACTCTTGAGGGGCGGAGAGCTGGGAGGTCTTTTCAGAGAACAAGCATTTTAGGTGGGTTTTCATATTAAAATAAAGTGAGGTTAGTAAAACATTCAACATAAATTTTGTTGTTCTTTGTTAAATTTTGTGAAGTTGAGCCATCTTTGCTTTTGCATATTTGATTTAGTATCTGCAATAAACACAGGGATTGAGCAGGTCATCGACCAATTGGCTTATGGGTTCCTTCCATACAGATGACCAAAAGGTTCAGCATTCACAATATTTGGTGTCAAGGCCTGAAGTGTTTTCATTAGCTATAAGTCTGGTGCCCCAGAATCCCAATCTCTAAGGAGTCAGTAGAACTCAGAAGAGGTGAGTGTCTTCTCCAGCCCAGGCATTCCCTAGAGAAGCTGAGAGTCTGTTCCAGGGAGCTGAGTCCCAAAAGGACTGAATTTATGGTCTGTTCCCATAGGAATCCAAGTGCCTTATCATATTGAATCAAACTTGTTGTGCTCCCTTTAAATTTTATTGCATTTTTCAAAGATTTTATTTATTTATTGGTCATAGAGAGTGCACAAGCAGGGGGGAGCAGCAGAGAAAGAGGGAGAAGCAAGCTCTCCATTGAGCGAGGAGCCTGATGTGGGGCTTGATCCCAGGACCCTGAGATCAAGACCTGAGACAAAGGCAGATGTTTAACTGACTGAGCCACCCAGTTGCTCCTAAATTTCATTTTAAATAAACGTTCTAGTATGAAAAAGATGTTGATTCTCTGTTTCTTAGTGTTGCCAGAAGATGGGAAGCAGGGGAAATGGAGCTTGCTGTTGATGGGTATAAATCACAGTTGTACGAGGTGAGTGAGTTCCAGAGATCTGCTATACAGCACAGTGCCTGTAGCTAGAGACACAGTGTTGTGCATTTAAAGATTTGTTAAGGAGGTAGATCCCATGATAAGTGTTTTTACCAGCAGGAAGGAAGGAAGGAAGGAAGGAGGGAGGGAGGGAGGGAGGAAGGAAGGAAGGAAGGAAGGAAGGAAGGAAGGAAGGAAGGAAGGAAGGGCAAGCAACCACAAGAAATCTTTGGGAGGTGACGATGGATATGTTTATTACCTTGATTGTGGTGATGGCATCATGGATGCGTGCATGTGTCCAAACTCTCCAAAATGTGTATATTAAATATGTGTAATTTTTACACATGATATGTATCTCAATAAAACTAAAACTATTTATAGTTTTGAAACTTTAAATTTGTCTTGCTGCTTCATAACATTTGACTTTGCATTAAACAATATTTGAGAAATTTCCAAACACCAGTACTGGTGCCTTATTACTTAAGTCCTTACACCTCCTCTGGGAGGCAGACAGTGTGGATTCCTTTAAAAGACATGGAGACTGGGGCTCAGAAAGGCAATGCCTTGACTTGATGAGGCTCAGTATAACAAGCGATAGACCCCAAACTCTAAATCTTTGATTTGAAAGTTCACGTTCATGTCACTCTCCCATTAAAACACACCACACACACACATACACATACACACACACTGGAAACCTAGGAAGTAGTATATATGGATGGAGTTTGTAGCTTCCTCTAGCGGTTATGCTGAAGGGTGACAGATAATTAGAGGGAGAAGCCTCAGAATATTCATTTAAAGTAAGCATTAGTTGCATTACTGTATAGTCTCAGGGTATGTGGATTTCTTGTTGCAAGCAGTGTTATGAGTATGTGCAGAGAGGGGAGAGCATGGCACAGCTCTCAAATACGTTAGGAAAAAAAGAACAAGAAAAATTCTCCACACTTTTTCTTCTCTCTAACGATAGTTTACTCTTGACACCACAATGTAGAATCTTCCAGAGAGGCATTGTCTGGCTCCAGCTAAAGGGAGCAGCCATACTCTTTTCAAGAGGTATGTTAAAGACAGATGCCTCAAACAATACCACTGGCCCAGCGTAAAGAACGAGGCAGTGCTCCTGAAATTTCATGGATGCTCAAGTCCCAGAGGGGCATTTATTGCAAACAGAATGTCTGAGGTATGAGAAGCTGACCCGGAACCCACGCCTGCCCAGGCCATGATGGGGCAGTCTGGCCTCACCCCACACCAGGCCCCCGGCACTATGAACCCAAAGCCGCCTGCCCAGGGCAGGGCTCCACACACTGAGGTAGCTGCATCTTAAGCCCCCACGAGTACAACTCCACAGGCTTGCCCAACTCCCACACACATCCAGGCCTGGAGGGGAGGAGGCGGCAGAAGGCAGGCCCCTAACACACACCGCAGCCTCTGAGGAAAGACACCTTCCTGCTCACCCATCCCAGGGGCAGCCCAGCCGGCGGCGTGGGTAGAGGGTGGCTGGCTGCCAGAGGCAGGCATGGTAGGGTGGGGAGGGGGCTGGCCAGGCTGGGGAGTCACAGCTGCTCCAGGCAGTCCTCAGTCACTCCCTGGGCAGCCAGCTCGACCAGCACATTCTGCAGGTATTTGGGGTCAGGGTAGCTGTGGCCTGTCACGTTGCGGTCCGTTGCGGTTGTGGCATTCAGATTCAGCACAGACAGAAGTACCACCTGCTAAAGTTGCCCATCTTAGGAAAGATTGCATATGTGTGTGTGTTTGTGTGAAGTCTTCTTTAGTGTTTGTCACTAAATCCAACAGACAAAGGGTCCTCTGCCAAGTGACATTGTCTACATCAGAAGGGGCTTCCCGTCTCTCATTAAGTCAAGGATTAAATATCACTTCCACTGGAAAGCTTTCACCAGCTCCTCAAGTTATGTTTACATAGGTCTCTGTTCTTTCCCAATCATGGGACTTGACACAATATAACAATACCCTGTTTTCTGGTCTCCATGATACTGTCTCTGCTGCCCATCAGGAAGTTTTAAGCTCAGCTGAGGACCAAACTCATGTGTCATATTCAGAATGTCATCCCCAGGAATCACCACAGTGTATGTAGTAAAGCTAAGCAACTGGTAACTTTTTATTGAATAAATGGAAGAATGAATGAATGAATGAATGAATGAATCAGCTCAGGTATATATGGTGAATATTTTAGCAGCATTAGAGATGGACTTGAGTAAAAGGGACATGGTGAGGAATACAACATTTTCACTAAACATGCATTACACATATGTCCATGTTATACCGTTTCTGTAGGTGAGGAAGAGTGATATGTGCAGGACTCCTATGCTTCCCATCCTTAGCATTTTGGTGCACAGCAACCCTGCTCCAATTGTCAATACTTCCCTTTCTTTGCTGAAAGGATCCCTCTAACAATCAGAGCCCATCTTGCTCATATGGACATTAGGCCAGAAGGGACGACATGCAGGCAACACTGACCGGGCGTGGGTGTCTCCACACCCTAGTTCCTTCACCCTTGTAGGATAACTTGAATGAATTATGCCCCAGTTACCGCGTTGGTAGTAAGCTGCTTGTTGATACCCTGTTCTCTGCCTCACTTCCCCGTTCTCCTGCAGGTGTTTCCCAGGATCACCATCCAACCAAACCACGCTTGTACTGTGGATGGGTTTTCCCATAAGGAGAAAAGAAAGGAAACTGGACAGCACTGGTTGTATGGAGCCCTACTCCAGGACTGAAAGTCTCCACTCATCCTGAGAGTTTGAAAAGTAACTTAAAAGAAGGCACGGTGATGGACACCCTGTCGGAAGATGGAGCTGGCCCCTGTGTGGAGTGAAAGGGGTGAACATTGGGAGAGGGAGATGACTTAGGTAGAAAGCTAGGGAAACAAGCCAGGGCACATACAACCTGAGCCTGGAGCCTTTATTTGCCCTCTCCCCAAAAATGTGCACACAAACACACACACCTGCATGTACACGCAGTTAGATCAGATCTCATTGAGGAAGATGCCAGGTTGTCACAGTGATGCTAAAGACAGAGGGACAAAGACCCTTCTGGAACGTGGAGGCATCGTTCCTGTACTTCAGAAGTGATGTGGCCCCACAGTTCATTATCCAGAAAGAGACAATTCAAGTCTTATTTGGGACTAGCAGGCAGCATGTAAATTCAGCTCCTCTCTGCCTCCTCTAACTTACAGTCATTTCCAATCCTTCTCTGAAAAAAAGTGGGGCTTCTGATAATAAATAATTGGAAAGCTAATCAGAATATTTATAAATTGCCAAGTGCTTCCCCTGAGACCCAAGACAAGGGCTGACTCATTCTTCCCCTGCATAAATCATGGCTATATGGTGATGTCTATCCTTGCACTGTGGACTCTGAACACCAACTAGTGGAGCCACAGGCTGATCTGGGGAAATGCAGAAACACTATCAACAGAAATCTAATGAACTTATTCATATGAACTTACTTGCCTCCTTCATAAGGCATTGGAACTCAAAGGAGAAAAACATGCAGTATCAATTTACTGCTCCTGATACTAATCAGACAGAGCAGGCTTCAGCTTCCAAAAATCAAGCCATGACGAGCTCTTCCAAGAACAGCTGAAGATTGGACATGGACATTCCTCCAAGTACACACATGCCCTCTTGGCCACCTGCCCAAATTTGACACCAGATCTTTCCTCGAAGAGAGTTTCCTACCACGGCAACACTGGTTCTTTCTTCCTCAGGCACCTGCTTATAATAGGATGAGGACAAGATGAGAGGACAGACATTTATGTAAAGTCTGCCTTATTCTAGTCAATCTCATTGTTGTTTTTAACCTTCAAAATAATCCAACTATTCACAGAATACAAATCTGAGAGTTTGGAAGTTTCACTCACTGGCTTAGGCTTAAACAACTAAGGTACAATGGAGCAGTGTCCCTTTCCAAACCAATTGTTCTGAGTGGCGTCAGACACTCTGATGACACAGAGAATGTAACTTGGAGGGCTCTATTTTATGGCCTATTGAAATGTTCTTATTTCAACTGTGTTTCTTGAAATGACCTATTCCAGCCTCTGTTGTTGATCAAATTAGCCAATTTATCCTTAAGGGCAAATCAGAAAATCTCAATTAAGCTTTTAGTGGATCTGAACTTGAATTCCAAGGAGGAAAAAACCACCATGAATTCTACACACATGCACACACATATGCACACGCACACACATTCATATACACACACACAGGATAATGGACAAACCTTTGTAATCAAGGACAAAAAGTATAGTATGGCCATATAAGAGACTAGAAGTAAAAAAAAAAAAAAAAGAAAAAAGAAACTAGAAGTAGAAGTGGAGATGTTGTTGGAAGTCCAACAGGCAGGCTCCCCTTCCTGACTTGGCTCCACTAAACAAATGTGCTCCATTCTTCTCTTTTTCTTCAGCTCAACCTTCAGGCAAGCATACGACACACAGGACAGCTGTGAAGCCCCCAAGCTACATGTTCCTTTTAAAATTTTTTTTTATTATTTATTTTTTTAAGTAGGCTCCACCTTCAGTGTGGAATCCAATGTGGGTCTTGAATTCATGACCCTGAGAGCAACACCCGAGCTGAGATCAAAAGTCAGACACTTAACAGATTGAGCCAACCAGGCACCCCAACGTGTTTCAATCCAAGCAACCAGCCCTGAGCAAATAGTGTTTCTCAATCCCCCCAATTTAGTACTCTTTGTCTATAGACTGTAGGCTCTGATTTCAAGGCAGATGGTTTATAAAGCGCATTAATACCGTCCTCTATGCTCCAAATACATGGAAATATTAGATGACACATATACATTATTTGACAAATGTTTAGCTGAGTTCCAAAGCCAGAAAGAAATGATGCAGGGGACGGAAATGAAGAAGAAACCCAGGAACTTGAGCTTATGGTCTAAATTGGGGAATGTGGAGCAGAACTCAGCTATATAAGCTAGCTCGGTTGATACCACCACACTTTGATGTATAGGAGTCTAAGACAGGGATGCCTGGGTGGCTCAGTGGTTGAGCATCTGCCTTGGGCTCAGTGCGTATTCCCAGAGTCTTGGGGTCGAGTGCCACATCGGGCTCCCTGCATGGAGCCTGCTTTTCCCTCTGCCTGTGTCTCTGCCTCTCTATCTTTCTCTGTGTGTGTGTCTCTCATGAATAAATAAATAAAATATTTTTTTAAAAAAGTCTTAAGACATAGGCCCAAGAGTAGCAAGAGGGCACTTAATATAAAGCAAACAATTGTCCCCTCTATAAAGTGGGACTAGACTATCTCAACCCACTGCCTACTCCAAGCCATGGTGAAAACAGCAACTAATGAGAGATGAGAACCACAAAGGTACATAGCAGTGGATACAGAATTCAAACAGAACAACCGATAGAATACAGAAACTCAACTCAAGGTCCCCCAAATTGATTTACAGCCAGTGAACTCTGTCCAGTCACAGCCAAATCCAAAATTTCTCAAAAAAGACACTTGCACACCTCAGACTATGCAGGGAAAACAATGTCCGCTGAAGATAATGCCCTTGGAAATGACCTTGAACATAAGAATTAATTATGATGGGCTAAATAAGTCAATCAGAGAAATACAATTATCATATGGTTTCACTCATATGTGGAATATAAGAAACAACACAGAGGATCATAGAGGAAGGGAGGGAAAATTGAATGAGAAGTCATCAGAGTAAGAAAAACCATGAGATACTCTTAACTATTGGAAACAAACTGAGGGTTGCCTGAGGGGAGGAGGGGAGGATGGGGTAACTGGGTGAAAGGCATTAAGGAGGGAATGTGATGTAATGAGCACTAGGTGTTATCCACAACTAATGAATTATTAAACTCTACATACGAAACTGATGATGTACTGTATGTTGGCTAATTGAATTTAAATGAAGAAAAGAATTGCAAAATATACACCACCACAGATAATAGCCTACAAGTTAAAAAATGGGAAAACTTGGTCCCATGAAACCATGTAAAGTTGTAAAGTCTGAAAAGTACTTACAATAAAAATAAGTAACATATGCAAAAAGCAACTTTTGCACAGTAACCACAAAGCAAGAAATAATAAAGGAAAACATGCAGAGGGAAAAAAACAATTAGAAAGCCTAGATATCAAAAATACAATCTCATTGAAAAACTTATTTTTAATCTTAATAACTGAGTAAAACAGTAGGCTTGACACAGAAAATGAGAGAATTAGTAAATTGGAAGACAGAAGAATGCTGAAAGTATGTCTTTTAGGAGGATTAAGGGAGAGAAAATATGAAAAATCAGTTTAAGAATGTAGAAACTCAAACTTCTCTATTTGAATACCCAGATGGAAAGAAGAGAGAAATGTGGAAAAGCAATTTCTAAAGTGTATCTAGAAATGAACATGAGCTATGCTTTGTTTGGCACGATCTGAGTCAATAGATATGTTATTTTTCCCCTTTATATTTTCCATTCATTCTGCCTGGACTTTAAGAGAAGGCCAGAGGTCTTCCACCATCTTGTGACTCTGAAGTGATCTTCAGGCCATTGAAACAGAAGCATAGCAAGAGGCCAAGTCCCTGAGTATATTGTGGGAGCTATCCCAGAGGCCATTGTCTGCCTAATTTTGATTTTATTGTTGAATGAGAAAATTAAGCTCTGATTAGTTCAAGGACTGTTTTGAGGGACACTCTATTACTCATAGCTGACATTATTTTTATCAGATTCAGAAAATAGATTTTCAGATATTTAAAGACTAAGAGAATTCTAGCCATGATTTTCATTGAAAGAGTCACTGTAGGAGATACTTGAGTAAGAAAATTTAGTCACAAGAAATGGGAAGCAAGAAATAATGATTTTGTTTAAGATTGTATTTCGTTATTTGACAGAGAGAGAGAACCAGAGAGCACAAGTAATGGGAACAGCAGAGGTAGCAAGATAAGCAGGCCCCCCCGTTGAGCAGAGAGCCTAATGTGGGGCTCAATCCCAGGACCCTGGGATCATGACCTTGAGCTGAAAGCAAATGCCTAAAGACTGAGCCACCCAGGCACCCAGAAATAATGATTATTAAACACATTGGTAATACCTATTGGAAATGCTAAATCAGAACTGACTTTTGTAATAATAATGATATTTAATATAATTATTATGGTATATGATACATAATATAATTCTATAATATACTTATTATTATATGCAATAATAACATTATTATTGTCATTGTTAATCATTTGGGCATAAAAATGGGTTAGAACTGAAATACTAGATAATAACTGGTATTTGGAGGAATGAGTGGGATTCACAGGAAGCTAAAGGATTTTAAACCCTTCACCTTATTTGGGGAAGGAATAGAGGTACTGATTTGCTTTGGACTTTGTTTAAAGACATATATTCAAAATTTAAGGGTAACTGCAGTAGAAGTGTCAGTGTTCTCCTTCCATCCCTTCTCATCCTTGACTATTACCCAACAGACCTGCAGAGACCCATTCAGGTGTGTACACCCTCCTCACACAGGGGCCAGAGAGCAGAATGACAGGGTGAAACCATAGTACCAGTGGCCCCCTCCTGAGATGGCCATGGGGGCAGGGCCTTGCAGAGAAGATGGTGATGGTGCAGCCAGCAGCTCTGAAGATGACTTTCACCATCTGTGACCACAGGCAGTGAATTTCTCTATCTTTGGAAAGTTGTGTGATTCTGGATAAGTCACATCACTTCTCTAAACCTTACTCTTCTCCTTTATGCAATATGGTTAACTAATACCCCATTTCCCATTTGTAGGGTTGGTTTACGAAATGCAGTAACAAATGTAAACACTACTCATAAAGAAGTGCTATGCAAATTTTATGTGGTATTGTTCTTTTATATTCCAATGCTCTTTGGGAGTCTTTTTCATCCCAGAAATGAGACTTCCTTCCAGAATAAAAACCAACTGTTTACCTTTGTGCAGAATATTGTGCTTCCCTCTTAAGTGTCATGTATGATGCTTAAGTAGACGCTCAATGAACTTTGGTGGAGCCACCCACACTTGGGATAATAGAGGGGAATGATTGACAGGGAATTGCTGGCTTTCTCAAAAGGAGAAGGAAACTCAAGAACTCCTGAGGAAGAGAATCATCTACTTCAGGCAGTGGGAGTGAATCACAGAAAAAATGCAGGAAGCTCAGCTCCTGGCCAAGCGAGTGTTGGGTGCGGCTCTGGTTGGCACGCTGGCCCGTGGTCTTGTGTTCTATGAGAAGAGACACAGGGGAGTTTTCTTCTTCCTCTTTATTTTTGCTGCTGACACATCCCTTATTTAAAGTGACATAAATTATACTCACTGTTTTGAGAATGATTGTCTAAAAAAATCCAGCTTGTTTTACTTTTGTACTTTGAATCCTCCTAACTCACTCTGTCTTGGCTTAGAGCATCTTCTGGAAAAGAAAAGCTGGAAGGCACTGGCTCCTGCCAGCACTGCTTGAGTCTGACATGGCGGCTGAATCTCTGAGCACCCCACCACCACCACCACCACGGAGCCTTCCAGAAGGGTCCTTTCATGCCACTCAGCAACAGAAACTTGGGTCAGCTCTCTGAACTCCTGGTTTCTGCGTTCATGACTTTCCACCACAAGAACTTCAGTGCTTTCTCCTTGTGTGGGTTTGTTCAAGGCTCTCTCCTCCCTGTTCCCATTCATCCTCATGTAAGATTTTGCCAAGGTTTTGTCATTTCTTCCCTGACTTGGCTGCTCTTTCACAAGTTGGATCAGTGACTCAGTGCTTATCTCTTAGCTCCTCTGACAGAAAATGCTCATTGTTGCTACTCAATCTTTACAGCAACTCAAGGAGAAGAGGGTTCACATAGACTGGGCAGGTATTCTGTATCACCTTTCCTTTATGATTATGATTTCTAAACCTCCACACCTCTGTCAGCTGTATCACTCATGTTTCAGAAGTGAAAATGAGGGTGCCCTGTAAGTGACAGGACAAGACTTCAAACAAGTCCAGCCCCAAGGTTCCCAAATGATTAGTTTTCTAATGCCTCTTTTTGAATGGATTTTTTCTCTTCACCTGGATAGCAAAGACCTCAACCATTAGCTAACTCTAAGCTCACAATTACCCTGTGCAGGATTGCTCATAAACACTTTGTGCTAACTCACTTAAGCCTTGCTAAGTAATAGAAGATTGGCACTACTAGTGTCCCTACTGTAAAAATAGAAAAACTGAAACCCAGAGAGGATAGGTTCTGAGGGCCTCAGAGCTAAGAAGGTTAACCTAAGCAGTTTGACCATCATGTCTGCCTTTTTGCCATAGCTCTACACATACCTTCATCCTTCCTAGTAGGAAGCAGGACTCAGCTCTCAGGTTTCAACACCTGACTCCACTGGATAAGGGTGAATTTCTTCCATGTTTTTATTTAGATGTATTTGTAAAGTTCTCAGAGAGATGGGGAGAGATGAAGAGGAATTCCAGATAGAAGGATGGCTCAGGAGATGTCTGAGTTACTGGATCCTAGTGTTGAATATTCATTCCTCTCTATTCCTTCTCCCAGCATCCAGGAAAACACAGATTTTACTTCTGATTAGCCCCAAAGCACCAGCAACCTCCACCATTTTATAAAATCTTGGATTTTATGAATGTAACTGGAGAAATAGGAGAATCAAGAGACTCTTTCTTGGCAGAGGGGCTATGGGCGGGGGGGGATGCATCAAGGCCCTAGAGGAAGTGACCAACTCCCAGGCCTCAGGAAGACTAAAACCAGATGAGCTACACAGGTGTTCCGGGAAGCCCCCATTTACACACGCAGCCTCGTTATTCTACCTAAATCACACATAAGTCCCACATGTGTGATCCCCTTGTATGCATGGAGAAGCAGCAAGGTACTTTTGTGGAATCAGGAACAACTTCCAGAAAAAGAGCATGCACAGGAGTTAAGTGAGGGTGCTGCAGGGTGCCCTGAAGAGGCAGAAAGGAATGCACAGGTAATGGTGGAAAACTCAAAGCTGCAGATAAGTTAGAGGTCAGAGCCCCAACAAAATGTAAATGAGGAGAGAGGAGTCTGGGAATAGAAGGAGTACTGAGAATGGAGGATCTTGGATGCTATGACATGAAGGGATTTAAAATTGAATCTGAGGGTGATGGGAACCACTGAAGATTTTTGAGCAAGTAGGTGTTAACATGACTGAGTCCATGGTTTAAATGTAATGTGTGGCATGTGCTGGAAGAAAGCTAGTCTAGCCGCTGGGAAACTGTGGGAACACACTTCAGTAGTCAAGGCTATAAATGAGGAAGCCCTAAACCAGGGCACTAGTGGTGGAGAAGGAGATGAGGGTGGGTTTGAGGTATTTTTAAGGGGACTTTGAATGTAGGGATGAAAATTGGTAGGGAATCCAGGATAACAGATGCAGACAGGTACAGATCAGATACAGAGGGGAATCTGATGAACATCTGCCTTATGATAAAAATCAGAGTTGATCCTAATGATGAAAGCTGACCTTTACTGAGCTCTGTTACATGCCAGGAGCTTTCTGCATATAACTTACATGTTTGTAATTGTCATACTCACAATAATGGAAGGGTTAAATAATTTGCCCAAGGCCTCACAGCTAGTAAGTGGGTAAGATTTATGCCCAGGCAGTTGGAGTTTCAAAGTCATGCTTTTAACCACCATGTTAACACTGCTTACCAAGCTTAGCTTTGCACATGTTGGGTTTCAAGGGCTTGACAGGCATACAAAGAGTGATTCCCAATAATGTGTTAGGTTGTGAGTACCATGCTTGGAGAGAAAGAAGAGGCAACTAGATGGATCTGCATGCTTTTCAACAATTACAAATGTAGAAGAGAGACCCAGTGGGATGAGGTCTTAGAGAAAGCCCAAGGATTTGGCAATAAAGAGTCTGCTCACTCATTTGTATACTAAATCACTTACTAATTCAGTTAAACTATTTACTGGATACCTCTTGTGGGACTAGCACTGCAGTTCCAGGCCACATAGCAGGGCTTTATTTAATAGATCAAGAAGTTAATAAAGGAAATGTTGACTGTCATTAAGAACATGTAAATTTATGTACATTATACAGTGTGTAACAAACACATGTGCCTACCTTCATGCTATACATTTATTAAATCAACTTTAAATGAGCCTGCACAGGGGTAGTAAGAAACAGCAGTTGTCCCCTCAACAAGTAGTGTTACAACAGCCACCTACTTCTCTACAGGGATGTAGTACACTGTGTTCTTCATCATAGCCCCCTCTTAAATCTGTAAGTTCACAGAAGATATGTGTTTGTAAAAGGTAGGATGTATTCTTAGATTATTATTGATGTCATATATGCTTAATTAATGCCTAATAAATATCTTCTAAAATAACCAGCTAACGTCTAGAAGTGCCTTCTCCAGCAGTGTATAAGCCAAGAGAACATTTAATTATCTCTGTCGACCATTCTCACATGGACTCTGATGGGAAAAATGATCACATGTTTAATGCACCTAATGGGATGTTACTTCTCAAATGAATTTTGTTTCTGCCTATATTATAACAGTTATCTCTTTGTCCTTGCACTGTGTTTTTGTGTGTGCTTTTCTCGCCTCCCACATCCCTTTTGATTTACAAGCTCTTTGAGGGTTGAGAATCTCTTTGAGGAAGGAAGATAACATGGAAAAGACATGAGCTGCTGAGGTAATTCCCACCTCAGCCACGTGATACCAGTGTGATCTCAGGCCAATCACTCATCCTCTCAGGTCCTCCATTTCCTAGTATGCAAGTAGGATCACCGGCACCTAACCAGAGGTGGGTGGTGAGGATTAAGGAAATTATGTGGGACAAAGGACCCAGAAGCATTTTGGTTTTTAGTTTTCATTGGAGTACAGTGGGATGTGAATTTAAATACTTAAAGTCAATGGCAGGTTGACTGTAATTACGTTAATCCACTGTCGGGACCCTTGGGTGGGTTTTGGAACATTTATGAGCCTTTCAAATTGTGGGCAATATGTTTATCAGTGGGCACACATGTTTTTTTCTTCTGGGGGAAGGGCTCATTGCTTTCACCATTCTCAGGAGTGTACATGATCACCTGGTGAAGGGAAATGTGGTAGTCCCAATGCTGCTTCTCTCCAATTCCTCTCAAAACCCAAACCTACCACCCAGCTGCAGGGGCTGTGGTTCATAAACAGGATCAGGTTGTCAGCTTCTTTAGAATCTCCTCTACCATAGAGAACTGTCCTGCCTGAGGTCAAGTCCTTGCCAAGGACACTGCATCTTGTAACTGAGCCAGGTGGGAAAAAGAGCCTGCCCATTTCTCCTTGATATGGGACACTCTGATGGGCAATATTCCCCTCGAGAGACACTGGGGTTACCTGAGGCATTATTATGTCTGCATTGAAGTTCACGTTCTCTGCACCCCTTCTCCTCATAAGTGTTGATCCCTAGTAAACATCTTGCTCCCTGGATTCATGCAGGCTAGCATTGGCTTCTGGGGCACTAATCCTATGAAAGAAAAGAAATAATAAGAAAAATAGAATATTAAATGAGAATAGGAACTTATGAGAGAGTTCCAAGAGGATAGTTACCAGTTTCAAATATAGCAGAAGTTTTAAGATAAGGGCAGGAGTGGTATAGTAGGACTGGCAATTAGTACTTAAGGCCCCCAGAAGCCACAGATTTGTGGGACTAATATGAAAGCTTTGGGATAGATATTTGATAAGTCATCGGGATATGACAAACAGGAGACAGCTAGTTAGAACGCTTCTTTTGAGGCAAGAATGCTGAGGGGAGCTGGGTCACAGGGTCAAGGAGAGACCTGAGCATGTTGATCATCTGCAGAGATAATTTTTAAAAATCCTTTCTTACAAACCACATCTTCCCCTTTAGACATGTCTGAATAACTGTGGCAAGAATAGCCTTCAAATCTCCCCCAAATTATTAAGTCAAGTAATGGGCTTTCAGTATATAGCAAGTTCAAAAGGCTGTCAGGTTGGAGCCAGACATCTGAGGAATGTGCATGCCCCCAAGAGGAGGCGTGCATCCATTAAGACATATCAGGTGGCCCTTATCAGAGAGCCCCATCAGTCAGTCAAAGGACAGGTTATTATGTGTGCCAGGTCCCTCAGAAAAGGCCCCTCCAAAGTTAACTGAGAGCAGTGGGCCCAACCCTCCCCTCCAACCCTTGCTCAAACAAAGTATAGAACTCTGGTTTGGTCAGAAAAAGAGTAGTTGAAGAAGATTCTACATAGCAGCAAGGCAACTGGATCAACAAGTCGCAAGAAGCCACACTCCTGGGCCTTTGCTTGTCACACCACTTCAAGCGGAGGCTTTCAGGGAAGAACACTCAGCCTCATCAGAAGGACTCCTGGCTTGAGCAGACATACCATCTTGCCTCAGTCCCTTTAGTGCAATGGAGATATGCCAGCATTTTCAAAATCATGTCAGGGAGAAGACCTGTGGCAGGACACAAAGATACCAATGGTATATGCAGTAAGTTGTACAAAAATAATGAGGTAGCCGATTGGCCAGTCATCTGCTGAGGAGACTCTACTTCAGCTACAAAAGGCTGACACCACAGATAGACACTATGGCTGTGTCTTTTTTTGCCACTTCCTTTACCCTTCCCCATAGCCTCCACCAGCTATCTTGTCTTCCTGGGTGCACAAGTGATAGTCTATTGTTCTTCCCCAGAGGAAACACTATAACACACTCATTAAGGCTCAAACAATTTTTATACATGCCCATCCCCTCAAGATTCTCCCATTTAGTCTTCCCCTGTAAACGACCTTTGACATTGGGCAAATCCTCTCCAGGATTCAAAACAGTCAGGGTGAACTCAATGACCTTTTGATCTTTTAAGGCTAGGCAAATACTAACAACTCCCTGATTCCTGTTGCAAATTCAGGAATCTACATTTTATACAACTGATAATGGCAAGTTTACCACTCTAACACAAATAGTTCCTTTGGTTAGGATATTCAGCAGAAGACAAACAACTGGTTGTCATCTGAGAACTTGTAAAGATAACTTGCTTTGTAATAATGGTGGCATCTGTCTGGCCTTTCTGAATTCATGAAGTGCTTTTGTATTTGTTATTATCTCATTTGATCCACAAAATAAGGCAGATATTTCTTATACCTATTTTTCAGGTTAGAAAACTGAGGCTTCCAGAAAATGATCTGAGCTCGCTATTTAAGGACATCAAGGAACCCACATTGCTCCAGTATCTAGTCATGGGCTGCTGTCAGAAAATCCAGTCCTTCAAAACATCCCATGGAAGTATTATTGTCTAAGCAACGTTTGCAAATATGTAAAAGAACTGCCAACAATGTGCATGTTTTCCATGATGTAAGTTTTCTTCTGTGTTAGCCTCCTAGTTTAAAAATCTCCCAGAGCTACCAAACTTCCATAGACAGGAATAAGCAAGCCAAGAGAAGAAATGAAAAGGCTCAGAAGGCTATTTTGTAAATAGCTTCATTAGTGAGTGAGGGACTTTAGATACCGGCGAAATGGATGCTTTGGAATGGGGATTCCCATTCTCCAGGAATGCCCTGCCCCAATTGTGTGGCCCGCACACACTGAAGCCACACAGCCCACGGCACCCACTCAGGAATGCCACAATGGTTGGGTTTGTAATTTATAACGTGAGACGAACCAACAAATTCTATTACTCAAATATGTGAAGCAAACCTAAGGAGAGGAGTACTTTAATCTTTTGCTCAGAAGCGACATTTGCAGCTCCTTTCACTTACTTTTCATTATTTCACCACAGGGGAACCGTTTCCAGGAATTATTATGTTAAGCAGTATATTAAAAAATGAGTCTTGGTATTTTTTGCAATAAATAACGGTTCACATTTACTCTGAGAAAAGAAATGCTCACCAGAACTTACTTACATTGTCTGCTTTCAGAAGCACCAAACTATTATAAACTCATTTCCTAGGAATGCTAGCAATAGCCCAAGCCCTCAACTACCTGATGAGCATGCGCTGTATGCCAGTCCCTGGGCAGAGCACAGGAGACCCAGAGATGCATAAGGTGCAGGCCTTTTGCAAATGCTTAGTGGAAACTTGAAGAGGTGTCACTATAGAGTGCAAAGAGCAGTAGCTTTGGGATCAGAGGTATGTAAATTCAGATGTTGGCTTTGTTGATTCAGCTGTGAAAACTTGGCCAAAGTGCATAACCATTCTTAGCCTCAGCTTCCTTCTAGACAAAGTGAGAATAGTAATATGTGTTGTTTAGGGTCTTGGAAATATGGAAATAAATACAGAGCACCCAACTGAGAACAAACAGAGGCTGTTGATTTAAAGCTTGCTATAAAGGAGACAGCTATCATCACTTATGTTTGGAAGAGCCTCAAGGACAGGCAAGGGAGTGGAAAGTGTGATAGGAGTTCCAAGCAAAGGCTTTCACATATGTCCTGATGGGAGGCTGTTGGTCTTGGGATGTTGGTGGTGGCTGACTTGGGGCAGGCGTCTTATGTGACTTGTTTGGAAACCATATTTGGTTTTCTTTGGTTGGTCTGGAGTTGGAAGTAGGGAGCAGAAGTAGGAAAACTGACAGTCATTGACCAAGTTCTAACCAATTGTTTTGACCAGGTCCTGGGCCAATTTCTGTAGAGGCTATAGTTTGGCTGCCTGGGCTACAGAGGTTGTGGGCAGAGTTCTGCTGACATATATAGTTTGACCATTTATATACTCAGTCTCTCAGGGAGAAGACAGATGGATACACACACACACACACACACACACACACAGAGTGAATTCATTATATGATGATTATTGTTATGTGACTCCATCAGAGAAGAAAGAAGTGAGTGTGAAATTAGAGGTACCAAGTCCTTTGAGGGTTCTAAAAAAAAAGTTACTAACTGCTTAAGGGTTTGAAGGATTTAGGATTTTTGTCAGGGCTTTGTATTTATAAGCAAGACTAAACAGACAAGGAACTAAGGAGAAGGCCCCTTAACCAGATAGAGGTATATCACGCCAAAGACATAGAAGAAGGCAGGTGGGAAGAAAGCTCCTGGTGGTGGCTGGACCCCAAATGCTCTAGGACTGACATGGAGGAAGCAAGTGGAAGAGAAGATAGAGTCATATTAGAACTAGGGGTGAATTTTATTGCAAGCTTGGAGAATACATAATCAAGACAGAGTTGACCACAACAAAGGGTTCTGGCCTAAATCAAGAAAGACCATGTCAAAGAAGGAGTAGAAAAGTCATCATTTTCTGACAATCTTGTCAGTGTCAGAGCCCCAGACCTATTGCTTAAAGAGGGATAATGCCTGCCTTTCTCTGGGATTGTCCCTTGGCCTTTGATACTCAGCAGACTGGCCCCAACCCTCTGCACTACCAGTGAACCACAGCATGAAAGACTCTTTCCTCTTCTTCCCAGTGAGTTTTAGAAGTTGAGGAATCAGAGCCTTAAATTTAAAATTTTGTTGTCGTATTATCTAAGCAAGATAAAGTTCAGTTGCAAAGAACATTACACTTTCAAGTGAGCATCAGTAGAGGAGGTATCATTGTGAAGTCAAGCATTTGATGAATTCCAAAGAAACTGTGCACATATACCTAAATCAAGGAAGAGGCCAAAGCTACACCTGCTATAACTTGACTCCATTGGCATTCACATTTCAATGATCGACTGCAGCAGGTTCCACATGAAAGAGGGCCTCCCAACTTTTGTTTCACACATGATTTGGTCCTGAGTCACTTATGTTGACCCATTTGCTCTCCACACACTGGACTACTGGGGATTTCTTCAGCTTTTCATTTGGTGATTCTATTAAAACTATAGACTGATTACTAACCCTATCTTCTGACTCAAGCTCACCAAATAACTTTTTGAGGATAAATTAGCTCCCAAGCAGCCTACATGGAGAGTGAAAATGTTCTCGTTGGAGGATTGTATTATCTAATGTTACTCATTAGCAGCAATATTTCTCATTTAAAGTTAATGTCATTCCATCCAGGCTTATAGGTCATTCCCATAATCAAGTTTGTTTCTGAGAGACTGAATTTGCCATACCTATAAATTAGATTTCTGAGGACAACAGGATGGAGTATTTTACCAAGGCAATGTTACCTTGTGAGGACCCTCCTGTCCATCCATGGCCTTCCCCAGTGATCCTGTGATTTTGGACTCCTTTCTTGAATGCTTCACTTCTCTTATATCCCTCAGATTGTCACATTTTGGATTCCAATCTGTCTCCTTTATTAGCCTATGAACACCTGGAAGGCATTCATTTGTTCCTTTCACAAATATCTATTGAGCTGTTCTAGGTGCTAGGAAAGAGTCATAAGAAGTCAGACACAGCACCACCTCTGTGGAGTTTATATGGGAGGGGAGTAGTAGGAAGATAAATGATAAATAAGTAAACACAAACAATCTCAGAGAATTATCAGTGCTATTGAAGAAAGCTACCATACATCTGACAAGGAAGGGACATCTTTCTTGAGAAGACGGTGTCCATGACATGAGAGAAAGGAGTAAATTGCCAGAAGACGAGTTTGAGGACCACTCTGGTAGAGGAAATATCTTGGGGAGAGGCCCTAAGGCATCAAATACCTCAAGGATGAAAAGAAAGCTGTGGGCTGAAGACTCATGGGCAAGTGGGGGTCTGGCTTAAGAGGAGTTCAGAGAGTTGAGGGTGGAGAAGAACAAAGACAATGCAGACCATATAGGTGTTGGTTGTTATTCTAAATGCAGTAGAAGCCACTGGTGGTTTTAAAGATGGGGAATGTTGTGATCTGAGTTATGTTTTGACAAAATTGTTAAAGAATAAATAAAGAAGATGTGATAGATATATTCACATAAATATATATAATATTATATGTATCATATACATATTAATATTGCACTGGCATATTATTCAGCCATAAAAAGAACAGAGTCTTGCCACATTCCATAATATTGCATTGTATATATAGTATAGCATGCAATGGAATATTATTCTAACCATAAAAGGAATGAAATCTTGCTATTTGCCATGTGCAATGACATGGATGGAGCTAGAGAATATAATCCTAAGTGAAATAAGTGAGTCAGAGAAAAAAAAATACCATATGATTTCACTTGCATGTAGAATCTAAAAAACAAAACAAGTGAAAAAGGAGAAATAGACTCCAAATACAGAGAACTAGCTCATGTTTGCCAGAGGGGAAGAGGATAAGGGAATGGGCAAGATAGGTGAAGGGGAATGGGAAGTAGAAGCCTCCAGTTATGAAATGAATAAGTCCTGGGGAAAAAGACAGCATAGGGCATACAGTCAGTGATATTATAATAATGTTGTATGGAGACAAATGGTAGCTACACTGTAGTGAGCATAGCATAATGTATAGAGATATTGAATCACTATGCCAAACATTTGAAACTAAAGTAACATTGTGCCAACTATACTCCAATTAAAGCAAAAGAGATTATTTAGTTTGTTGGGTAGAATATGGGCAGGATCACCTGATGGAACAAGACCATCTGGACGACTGTATTCAGAGTGTGGGAAATGATGGGGCCTGAGTAGGAAACAGTAGGGAGGATGAAGAGAAATGGATAAGTTCAGGGCATATTTGGTAGATACAAGTGGACAATAAGTCTTATTTATTTCTGTGTACCCAGGACCATGCATGGTGTCATATATATATTAGGTGATCAATAAGTGAAAATTTATTTGGAATACACTGGATTGAATTAAATTTAAGAAAGATGCCTTGATTGAGTGAGTCAAAGCTGAGCATATCTTTAACTTATGATTTAAATATGAAGCACTTTGGATAAAAGAGAAGCAACTCTTTTTCACTCTGCAGGAAGTTCAGATCTAAATCATATTCAAACCCCTCATATAAATATATATATCACAGCACTTATTGATCATAAAAAGGCTCTTTAAACAAAGCAATCCCAAAAGGAAGCTGCCAGTACTTTGTATAACTTCCATTTCCAGCCTATTCGTTTCAACTCTGGACAGAGACCAAGTCAGGAAGAAAACTAAAAGAAAGCCCCAGGGCTGTATCGTTGCCTGGTCCTCATGCCATGCAAGGCCCAGAAAGGAGGAAACAGCCTACACTTTCTAAATCCCTTTTGTTCCTATTTCAGAGTCAAGGAAGCCCAGAAACAAAGCCATTGAAGAAGGGCTGGCCCTTGTCTTGACTTTGTTATAAATTGGCCAAATTATATTTGACATTGTTTTTAGAATGGATAACATTAGGAAGAATTCAGCTAAGGAATCTAAGAATATTTGATTATAGGTTTCTAGACAGAGAGAAATATGCACAAAGGATTATGATAAAAGGGAGGCAAGTGCTACTTGATGGGTGTCTAAGCTTAGATCCACAACTATGTAGTACAGATTAATTAGGATAGGCCATATATAGCCCTGTTTTCTAAACTAAGCCCTGGGACAGGCACTATTATTTCATATTCACCTGACTCTGAATTCGTTTCCATTTTACAGATGAACAGACCAAGGAGAAAAGAATTTAATAACATGGCATCTTAGAGCAAGTGAATCACAAATCTAGGATTCAAACTCATATCCAAAGCCTGTGCTCTTTTCCATAAAAAGCCCATTAACCCACATTGAGTGAGGGTCTAGCTGTACCTGGTTGCCACCATGAGGAATTGTAGATGAAGCCACCCCAGAAAATCACACAGGAGGGGCTGGCGTAGTGCACCATTGTATCTGGAATGTTATGCTTGAGATTGAGACTTGCAGCATATCCTTGTGCTGCTGATCATTTTTCATAAATCCCCATTGTTTCATTTGCTCAATCCTAAAAACTTATTGTTCTTTGCCCCCCTTCCAATAAAATAAAACTAATATCACAGTGTCATTTGAAAATATATTTATGTTTGTTTTCCCTATAAAAAGAGATAATAATGTTATGTTCCAATAATATTAAGTTGCAATGTTATTTGCAAGATTGCAGAGCTTTTAATTTTCTGATTATTTCCACAGTGGGAGTTTCAGCTCAATTTCGACGAAGACACTTCTATCTGTTTCGGTTATTTTTTTATTACAGCTAGAAGCAACAATAATTGCCTTTAGTGTAGGAAAACATCACGGAGGAGACAATTGTTGTCCCTAAAGAATAAGATCATCAGGGCGAATTTTGATATAAAAAATTTGTAAATTAATTGCAGAGTCCTATAAATATTATATTTACTAAAATTGTGTTGGCTTCTTTCTTCAAAGAATTCATCTTTTTTGTAATTCTTTTAAAGAAATAGATTTCTTAAGAGCCACACTAACAAAAGGTAAATGCAGCCATCAAAATATTAATAATTCATAGACACATGATATCCACAAGGATAGAGTTAATGCTGGTAGAAAGAAAAATCCCAGGCAACTGGATTTGAGTTTTGGTTCTCAAACTTAGTTCCTATTTGATCTTTACCTAGTTATAGAAATATTTCCAAATCTTAGTTTCCACAATCAAAAACTAAAGATTAAACTAAATAATGTGGATGAAATGACCTATAAGACAATCTGGCATAAAGTAGGCACTGAATAATTGACAGCTGTAATGATGAAGATTCTTAAGTGACCTTGCTTCCTCCATTCAAACTCATACTGTGTACCCACCATGACCATTCCAACCACTGTTCCAGGCACTGCAGGTTGGTCATGAAGATGGTGATGATGATGAAGAAGATCTCAATAATTATATTGCTATGTTTACACCACCATGTGCTGGTCAGCCCTACTGCAGAAATCCCAAAGTGGGCTTCTGTTACCATCTACAAAAAAAATAATAATAATATCATGATTATACTTTACATTTCAATGGCTTGAAAAGCATTATCCCACTCAACACACATTCCCATATTCTTTGGCTGACTTGCTTTTATCAAAGTTTTATGTTTTCCTACCTTCCTTGATGCAAAAGTATACTAGGTGATCAATGTTGGTCCTTGAAATATAAGAAGATACCTACTGAGGTTTTCTGTGGGGCTTTCACTTCCTTTTTATAGGGTCCACCTTTCCTGATTTTCTCAACCTATACAGCATTTGTGTGAGAGAAGGAGAGGGACCGGAGGATGGAAAGCAAGCATTGTTCATCCACATGTTACTGAGAGTAAGCTCTAAACCTGATGCATAGTGGATACTAGGAAAACTGGAAGGAAAGAAAGAAAGAAGAGAGGGAGAGAGGAAGAAAGGAAGGAAAGTAGGGCACCAGAAATGGGGCATAGATATAATCTGGACCTGACTAATCAAAACAAATAAGCTTTTGTAAATTGCTGTCATCATCACTGTCATCACCATTATCATCATCATCATCGTCGTCACCATCATCATCACCACTATCTTCATCCTTAGGGCTATTATTGTTGACCAATTACCACGTATTCTCAACTGCTAGATAATATCTCTTCATGACAGCATATGAAATTTTGGGGGAGAAATATTCTTTCCAAGCTCCATAGACATTTCAAAGAGTTTTATTCATACAAGCACAGGTAAAAACTGCTTTCATGAGAGATATTATTTATGAGAATGAGCCAAACATGATAATGATGCATGAGCAAGAAAATTATTGGAATAAATAAATAATGCAACTAGGTATAGGGGATTAGTTTCTTCTTCTGAAGTCTTCTGTAAACAAACTACCTCTGCCCCAAGTTAATCACTATTATATTGGCATTTATCTTTTTAAATGTTTTTCATGCATTTGCTTACTTGTAATATGGCATCTATGCAAATGTATCCATTTGTACATGTGAGAGAGGGCACACATATGACAACTTCACATAAATAGTATGGTGACATGGTGACCTGCAAATTTCTTTCCATAAATAGTATGGTGACATGGTGACCTGCAAATTTCTTTTCTAATTTAATAATATATATCAAAGCTCTTTCCCAATTTCTGTATATGGTGCAATCTCACCAACTTTATCCTAAGTATACGATTCTATTATGTGGATGTACTTTGTTTTGATAAAACCTGCTCCTTCTTATTGGCAATAAGGTACTTCAACACCTATTCTAGCCTAACACCTTACCAGCAGTTTTTCAAAGAGAGATGTTTCCCCATACTGCCATTAAAGCTGGATTCTCTTTTCTTTTCCAGATACTTGAAAAAGAGTGTGCCATTGTTATCTTAATTTAAATTTTCTTGCTGTTAATTTTATATGGAGTACCTATTTTCACATGTTCATTGACCTTTTGTACTGATTCTACTCTTCTTTGGCAG
Organism: Canis aureus; assembly: GCF_053574225.1. Lineage (NCBI taxonomy): Eukaryota > Metazoa > Chordata > Mammalia > Carnivora > Canidae > Canis > Canis aureus. The sequence goes on from NC_135619.1 coordinate 70,377,176, forward strand.
CTCTTAAGTTTTGTCTTTTTTATTGAGTTATTATATTATTTATTTGCATGTGTTCTACATATGTTTAAATATAATTTCTTTTTATTTTGTTACACCTGTATGCAGTATGTAGGTATTTTCTCCTGGATTATCACTTGCCTTTTAACATTTTTTGATGAGCATTTTAAATGTTGACATATTCAGTAGATCAATCTTTTCTTTAATAGCTTTTGATTTTATGTCTTGTTAAAAAGACATGTCAGCATGAAGGTCAAGAACACATTCACCTAAATTTCCTTGTAGTATAAATGAGGATATGAGAATAATTCTTCTCAAAGGTACTTTGTAAAAAGCTTGATAGAAACTGATGATCCTTTTCAAAACATTGCTGGTTGACACAATACCATAGATGAAATAGACTGCCTTTCTCTCAATTACTTAAAATGCTACCTGTAAGATATGCTAAATTCTCTCATCTATGCTAATCTGCTTCTATACTCTTTGTTAGGTTTATAATATATTTTTTCTTATAGATATATTTTTTCCAAAATCTTTTTGGAAAAAAGATTATTTCCCTTTTTTTGGAAAATTGTTTTGGCAAACTTTACACATAGCAAATTTAGAATTATTTGTTAAGGTCCTTGGAGAAAACAATCCTGTTTGGATTTGAATGGATTGCATCAAAAATGATAGATTAATTTTGGACTAAATTGATGTTGATTCTTTCTACTCATAACTATAGTATGTTTTTAATTTAGTCAGTTCCTTTCATGTTTCTTCTTAAAGTGTTATAAATTTCTTCAAAAAGTTTCAACATATATTTTTTAAGTTTTTTAAGTTTTGTACTATAATGTGTAAGACACATTATAGATATTATAGAAACTGGGATATATTTTAGTTATCTTTTCTAATTGATAATTATATTTTATAGGAAAATATAATGTTTCAATATTAAATTGGTTCTGGTCACCTTGCTAACCTTCTTGGCTAGTACCCATAGTTAGCCAATTGATTTTTTAAGACTATCACTCACAAATTATAGCAGGATTGTTACTTTTTAAATAATAGTAATGGACATTTCTGTTTGTTATTCAACTTCAAAGTGTAGGATTTGTTACATATTCTGCTGTATCTCCATAACTAGTAGGAATTTAATAAATATGCACCATAGGAATGGTAAAAGAATACTACTGCTTGATAGTTTTATCATTAACTATGACACGATGGATATTTCTGATAATTGTAACTGAGAAAGGTTTGTACTCTATCAAGCACACTAGGCTTTTTGTTTCTTTTTACTTCGGGCTATATGCTGTTTTATTAAATTATTTTCATTGTCTAATGAGATAATGAGATGATTTGTATATCTTAGACTATTAATATATAAATTACGTGGACAGATTTGATTAATTTTTGCATTCATCAAATAAATCCCATCTAGTTATGATATATCTTTTCATATATTGCTAAAATTTTCTTTAGGACTTTTCCTCGTATAGTCAATAATGATGCTAGCCTATAATTTTCTATCACATTACATCTGTGTCTGTTTTGATATCAGGCTATAGAGATACTCTAAATGAGATTTTTTTAACATTTTATTTTAAAATAATCTCTATACCCAATGTGGAACTTGAACTCACAGTCCCAAGTCACATGCTCTATCAACCAAGCCAGCCAGGTGCCCTGTAAAATGAGTTGTGACTCCCATCTCTGGCAATATAACAGACTATAGGCAATCTAAAACTCCTCCCAGGGTACCTGGATGGCTCAGTTGGTTAAGCATCTGTCTTCAGCTCAGGTCATGATCCCCTGGTGGGCTCAGCAGGGAGCCTTCTTCTTCTTCTCCCTCTGTAGCTCTCCCTGCTTGTGTTGTCTCACTCTTTCTCTCTCTGTCAAATAAATAAATAAATAAATAAAATCTTTAAAAAATAAAACTTCTCCCATTACAAAAAAGCACGTAAAAATGAAGGACACAAAGTAATAGGCATTCCTTAAGTGCACAGATAAACTACCAGTAATGTAAAAAATAATGATAACATAAAACGAAAGGAGGCAAAAATCCAGACAATAAGAAAAGCTTACTCTAAGCTACCAATGAAATTGCCATTTTTATATGTTAGATACATTAGTTGAATGAACATGTAGAGACAGGGAGAAAATATTGGGCCTTTAAAATAAACTTTGAGATTGGTCCTTTGAAAGAATTAATAAGACTGATAAACTCCTGACCAGACTTAACAAAAAGAAAAGAGAAAGGATCCAAATTAATAAGATATGAATGAAAGAGGAGAGATCATGACCAACACCAAGGAAATACAATTTTAAGAACATATTATGAGCAACTATATGCCAACAAATTAGGCAATCTGGAAGAAATGAATGCATTCCTGGAAACTTATAAACTACCAAAACTGAAACAGGAAGAAGTAGAAAACCTGAACAGACCCATAACCAGCAAGGAAATTGGAGTAATAATCAGAAATGTCCCCAAAACTAGAGTCCAGGGCCAGATGGTTTCCCAGGAGAATTCTACCAAACATTTAAAGAAGAAATAATACATATTTTTCTGAAGCTGTTTCAAAAAATAGAAATGGAAGGAAAAGTTCAAAACTCACTATATGAGGCCAGCATTACCTTGATCCCAAAACCACACAAAGACTCCATCAAAAGAGAATTACAGACCAATATCTCTGATGAACAGGGATGCCAAAATTCTCACCAAGATACTAACCAATAGAATCCAATGGTACATTAAAAGGATTATTCACCACAACCAATAAGTGGGACTTATTCCTGGACTAAAAGGGTGGTTCAACATTCACAAATCAATGAACACAATACATCACATTAATAAAAGAAAGGACAAGAACCATATGATCCTCTCAATTGATGCAGAAAAATCATTTGACAAAATACAGCATCCTTTCTTAAAACTCTCCATAATGTAGGGATAGAGAATATACCTCAATATCATTAAAGTCATCTACAAATAGCCCATAGAGAATATTATTCTCAGTGGGGAAAACTTGAGAGCTTTTCCCCCCACAGTCAGGAACATGACAGGGATGACCACTCTCACCACTGTTGTTCAATATACTACTGGAAGTCCTAGCCTCAGCAATCAAGCAACAAAAAGAAATGAAAGGCATTCAAATTGGTAAAGAAGAATTCAAACTCTCACTCTTCACAGGTGACATGATACTTTATCATGTCACTCAAAAGTCTCCTCCCCAAAATTGCTAGAACTCATACAGGAATTCAACGTAGTAGGATATAAATTCAATACACTGAAATCAATTGCATTTCTATACACTGAGACAGAAGAAAGAGAAATTATGGAATTGATCCAATTTACAATTGCACCAAAAACAATGATACCTAGGAATAAACCCAACCAAAGAGGTAAACGATCTGTACTCTAAAAACTACAGAACACTTATGAAATAAATTGAGGAAAACACAAAGAAATGGAAAAATATTCCTCACTTATTGATTGGAAGAATAAATATTGTTAAAATGTCTATGCTACCCAGAACAATCTATCAAAACACCATCTACATTTTTCACAGAGCTGAAACAATCAAAAAATTTGTATAAAATCAGAAAAGATCCCAAATAGACAGATGAAGGTTGAAAAAGAAAACCAAAGTTGGTGGCATCACAATGCCAGACTTCAAGCTCTATTACAAAACTGTGTTCATCAAGACAGTATGGTCCTGGCACAAAAACAGACACAGATCAATGGAACAGAGTAGAGAACCCAGAAATGGACCCTCAACTCTGTGGTCAGTTAATCTTTAACAAAGCAGGAAGGAATATCCAAAAGAAAAAGGACAATCCTCAGGAAATGGTCTTGGGAAAAGTGGACAGTCACATGTAGAAGAATGAAACTGGATCATTTTCTTACACCACATACAAAGATCAACTTGAAAAGAATGAAAGACCTAAATGTGAGACAGAAACTCATCAAAATCCTAGAGAAGAACACAGGCAGCAATCTCTTTGACTTCGGGCACATCAACTTCTTGCTAGACATGTCTCCAAACTTAGGGGAAACAAAAGTAAAAATGAACTACTGGGACTTTATCAAGATGAAAAGCTTCTGCACAGCAAAGGAAACAGTCAACAAAACCAAAAGGCAACCTACAGAATAGAAGAAGATATTTGCAAATGATGTATCAGATAAAGGGCTAGTATCCAGGATCTATAAGGAACTTATCAAACTCAACACCCAAGAAACAAATAACCCAATCAAGAAATGGGCAGATTACATGAACAGATATTTCTCCAAGGAAGACATACAAATGGCCAACAGACACCTGAAAAAAATGCTCCAAATCACTTGGCATCAGGGAAATACAAATCAAAACCACAATGAGATATCACCCCATAGCAGTCAGAATGACAAAAATTAACAAGATAGGAAACAACAAATGTTGGTGAGGATGCAGAGAAAAGGCAGCCTTCTTATACTGTTGGTGGGAATGCAATCTGGTGCAGACACTCTGGAAAACAGTATGGAGGTTCCTCAAGAAGTTAAAAATAGACCTAATCTACCACCCAGCTATTGTATTACTAGATATTTACCCCAAAGATACAAATGTAGTGATCCGAAGGGGCACCTGCACCCCAATGTTCATAGCAGTAATGTCCACAATAGACAAACTGTGGAAAGAGCTGAGATGCCCATCAACAGATAGATATCAGCAATCAGAGAGGATGAATATTTATCATTCAGATCAGCATGGATGGAATGCTGAGCAAAATAAGACAATCAGAGAAATACAATTATCCTATGGTATCAGTCATATGTGAAATATAAGAAACAGTGCATAGAATCATAGGGGAATGGAGGGAAAACTGAATGGGAAGTCATCAGAGAGTGAGAAAAACCACGAGAGATTCTGAGCTATAGGAAACAAAATGAGGGCAGCTAGAGGGGAGGGGGTATTGGATGGGTAACTGGGTGATGGACATTAAGGAGGACATATGATATGATGAGCACTGGGTGTTACACGCAACAGATAAATTACTGAACTCTACATCTAAAACTAATTATGTATTATAAGTTGGTTAATTGAATTTACATTTTAAAAAAGTAATTGAGACTCAGGTACCAGGAAAAGCTAGTTTCCTCAGAGAATAATTAGAAATAAATTCACCTGTAGCTCTAATGAGTCAACAATAAAGTTCTGCCTATTTCAAAGGAGGATTGAGAAGAGGGAAATGTCAGTTTTGAAGGTTCATAAACATGATACCATGTAATAGATACTTTAAAGAAAGGCAGAACCTCGCTGGAGGAATTGCCTCATCCTGGGCCAAGCAATATTTACTGTGAATCCCAGAAAAGAGTTCACAGTCCAATCTATAAAACACACAAGATAATACTTTACCACGAGTTGAAGAAAATACACCAAAATAGACAGATTTGTGCAATAGATACATCCACTTATATAAATGTTTATGCGTACAATACATGCATAAACAAGCAAACAAACAGAAATCAAGCTTCAAGCCATGGTGGTTTCATTAATGAATTCCAAAAACATTAAGAAAATAACTTACACTCTTAGAGAATATATGGAACAGAGCATTATTTCCCATCTTATTTATGATATCAGAATATCTGATACCAAACTTGACTGTAGAGTTTTTGAAATGTAAATTATAAGTCTATATTCTCATGGGTATAGATGCAAAACTCTCTAACACAATATTGGCAAATAGAACCTAGGAATATATAAAAAAAGTATGTCATAACTGTGAGATTTAGACTAGTTTGGGTTAATATTTGCCTATTTAAATTTGAAAAGCTATTAATATAACTCACCACATAAAAATAAGAAGAAAAGTAATAAGGTTATTTCAATATATGCAGAAAGAATGTTTGATAAAATTCAACCTTCATTTATGGTAAAAATTCTTAAGAAACTAAGAATAAAGAAAAATCTTCAATCTGATAAAGGACACTAAGGAAAAATCTACAGCTGTCATGCTTCTCCATGACAGAATATTGAACATTTTTCCCCTAAGATCAAGAGCAAGGTGAGGATATGTCTGCTCTTATCAATAGTAGGATAAGACAAGAAAATACTAGAAGGGTTTAAATATTAGGAGGAATAAGCAAAACCATCATTATTCATAGACAACATGGTTGTGTATATGGAATGTACTGTGACATCTACACAAAAAATTACTAAATATATATATGAATTTAGTAAAGTTGTGGGATACAAGGTTAATATACAAACTCAATTATATTCAATAATCTAGCAAAATTTCTAGAATTAATTAAATTAATATGAATTAAATATATTTAATATGTTTGACAAAAGATGTGTAACATTTCTACATTGAAAACTGAAAAAAAATGCTGAGAGAAATTAAAGAAAATTGAATTAATGGGGATTTATGCTTTATTTATGAATTGGAAGATTCAATGTTGCTAAGATGGTAATTGTCCCCAAACTGATTTATAGACTCTATATAATCCCAATGGGAAGCTCACAGTTCTAATTTTTAGAAAGTGACAGACTAATATAAATATTTACATAGAAATGCAAAGGACCTAGAATAGCCAAAATTGGCTTTGCCAGTCTCTTAGGAATTTAAATAAATACCTCTCCTATGACCCATAAAATCTACTCTTAATAAGTTATCCAAAAACAAAATAAAACTTATGTTTGCATAAACTCTGGTACAAGAATGTTCATAACAAGTTCATTCATAATATACAAAATTGTAAATAGTTCAAATACCTATCGACAATGGAATAAATTAACAAGTTGTTATATAATAATAATACACTGGAACATCTCTCAACTAAACAAAAGAACACACTACTGATAAATGCAACAATAGAGATGATGCTCAAAAATATACTGAGTGAAAGAAATTGGGCATGTATCATACATATTGTATGATTCCATTTATATGAAGTCCATGAATAGGCAAAATTAATCTATGGTGTTAAAAATCAGAAGAAGGAGGAAACTTTCTGGGGCAAAGGAAATATTGTCCATTGTGATTGTGTGTGTGTTTGGAAGGGCAGGGTGGTGGGATGGGGGTTAGTCACAAAAAAGATGTATAAACATGTCAAAGGCCATCACACTGAATACTTATGATCTGTTCAGATCATCCTATTGTATGTAAAGTGTACCTCCAAAATTCACAGCCAATTAAATCATAATGAAATTGTAGACAACAAAGACAGGAGAAAGTCCTAAAAGAAACCAGAGAAAAAAGACAGATTTTCTGCATTGCACTGATAATCAGACTCTCAGTGATACATCCAAAGGGCAATATGATACCAGGAAATTACCAATCCCCCTGAGACATGTATCAGAAAAGAAACCCAAATCTTGAGACACTTGGGTGGCTCAGTGGATGAGGATCTGCCTTTGGCTTAGGTCATGATCCTGGGTCCTGGGATCGAGTCCCACGTCGGGCTCCCTGCGAGGAGCCTGCTTCTCCCTCTGCCTGTGTCTCTGCCTCTCTCTGTGTCTCTCGTGAATAAGTAAATAAAATCTTAAAAAAAAAAAAAAAGAAAGAAATACAAATCTCAGCACATGAAATCTCCTAGAAATAGATGTGATAGAATCATCAGAAAAGGGTTACATTTTATTTAGGCTGCCCTAAAACTAATCATATATTCAATCGGTTTTGAAAAAATATGTATCAAGAAATTTTGGGAATGGGGCACCTGGGTGGCTCAGTGAGTTAAGCGTCTGCCTTCAGCTCAGGTCATGATCCCGGACTCCTGGGATTGAGTCTCATATCTGGCTCCTTGCTCAGCAGGGAGTCTGCTTCTCCCTCTGGCCCTCCCCTGCTCATGCACGCGTGCACATGCTTTCTCTCTTTCTCTCTCTCTCTCAAATAAATAAATAAAATATTTTTAAACAAGAGATTTTGCAAAAAAAAAAATCTCTGATAATTGAAATAAAATACAAAACAAATACTTTAAAGCAGACTGGATATGGAGAAAGATTAAATAAGGAAAACTGGAAGCTTAAATTTGAGAAATTTCCCCAGAATAGACTGAAAAGAGGTGGAAATTTGAAAGGAAAACTCTTTCATGTGGAATAAATCCAGAAATGTTAACATCCATCCAACTGAGGCTCCAGTAGAATAGACATCATGTATAGACACAATGGCTGAGAATATTCCCTAAATTAAAGGAATTCACGATACTTCAGATGGAAGGAGTCCATCAATTATCAAGTAGAATTAATTAAAGAACATAAATAGCCATATTTACAAGCTTCCTATTGAACCTATGCCAATCAAGTGAAAGAATGAATATTTCAGACACCCAGGCACCTCAGAGCTAGTACCTAGGAATCAATACTTCAGAATTGTGCACAGCATATAATAACTCCTCTGTCTTCATCCCTTCAATTTAGGAGAGCTCTTTGCAAGATTATGAAGTTATTCTTGCAATTTCTCTTTTTAGTTTTCCAAATGCATTTCATTACGTTTTATTTTCAGGAGTTTTTTGAAATTAGTTTGCCTATGGTTGGTTCTTATTTTAATAGAGATAAATTTCTCTTCGTCTCTAAAGAGTTCACAATGTATGGGGCATATCAACAATACTTAGCCCCCAAAGATTGGGAAAATGGGAAATAAACTCCCTACATCATTTTATAATGTAGTCAGCTTCTCGGACTGGATGATGTTTCTCACTGTCCAAGAGGTGCATTCAAAATTATGAAAATTCTTTCTTCTCCGCATTGCCAACCTTGTTTCCAGAATCCTAGATGCTCTCCAAAGAAATATAAGAGAATTTCTGGATCCTTTGCTTCAAGATGTGGACAAACAATGAAAAGCCAATGGTATTGAGTTCAATAAGTGGCAAAAACTAAAACCCCAGATAGTTGGGGTTTGTATAGTCAAAACAACAGGTCGAGTGACTGAGTTTCATACTCTTCGATCATGGTACTGGACTCTCACAAACAGCCCAAGAAACCTGATAGTCATTCACAGATTAAGGAGCATGAAATGGTGTTAAAACTAGTTTTAGGGGTCATACAGATTGTGTCTCATTTTTAAGCTCTACACATTTCTAGCAATGCCGTAAAAAATAAAGATTAGCCTAACTTTTTACCCTCAGTTATTCTCATCTGTATAATGGATACGATCAAACCTATTTTACACAGTTTTGAGGAGGATTAGCAGAAATACATAGTCATAATTATTATCATCAGATAATAATAAGTAATATTTCACAAATACTTAAAATGTGCCAGGTTTCATGTTAGGTATGTTTCCTACCATTAATCCTCACACAGGAAGGCACCTTGAAAAAGGTGCCATCACCGCCCCAGCTTTACAGATGAGGAAAGCAGGCACAGAAAGACTATGGCTCTGCACGCTTCCAAGGTGTAGGACTCATGATGCATAGCTCTGTACGAGACTGCAGACACTCAGTGGCATGTGGGAAATCAAACCAAACCAAGCACAAAAACATAAGACTTATGGAAATTTGGCTTCCAGACCAAGTACGTGTACTGAAGCTATTTTTTAAAGATTTATTTATTTGAAAGAGAAAATGAGCTCACTGTGGGGAGGGGCAGAAGGAGAGGGAGAGAGAGAATCTCAAGCAGATTCCCCACTGAGCATGGAGCTCAAATCAGGGCTAGATCCCAAGACCCTGAGATCAGGACCTGAGCTGAAATCAAGAGTCAGACACTTAACAGACTGACCTTGAAGCTATACTTTAAAGGGCCACTTCCACTCGTAGAGATGGTCAGTAGATCAGCACCCATTGCCGGTCATTGGTCAAGTGTGCAACGGGTTTCCTCCTCTCAGGTCCCAGGTTGTTTGGCAGGGGCTGGCACAAATACATACCAGCTGTGTTTGCTTTAGATCAGCCATGCTTACCGTTCTTGTCCAATCTCTAACCTTATCGTGGTGGTGCGACCCTTTATGGCTGGCAAATCTATGCATGCAGAAGTCATAATCTTGCCTGTTGAAATAAATCATGTGAGGGTTTAGTAATGTAAATTTTTTAAAGCTCTTTTTTAGATTGCAAAGGTAAGCTGAAGATCTCTCTCTCTCTCTCTCTCTCCTCTCTCTCTTTAAAGATGGTTTGAGATGCCAAAACAGGGAAATGTGTTGACTTGATGATGGACATTTTTATTTTTAAGATCTAAAAATGAATTCTTCTGCTTCTCATTGCCAAGTTTGAGATTCTGTTCTACAGTAGCTCTGATTGTTGAGACTTTTCCAATGCCTGCTGGAGAGCACTACGGGCCTCCTTGGACCTGTGGCCTGTGTGATCTGAGGGCAAAGCTGCGGTTTGAAATAGATGTTAGCACAGGAACTCTTGAGAGCTTCAGAAACATACTGAAAGAGGGTTTGATTGGGCAATGACCCGCCTATTACTAACACAGAAAACAAAATGATTTCTTTATAAAGACCGCTTTTTTTTTTTTTTTTTTTTTGACAGACAGAGACAGAGAAGGGAGGGAGGGGCAGAGGGAGAAAATCCTGAGCAGGCTCCATGCCCAGCACAGATCCCGTTGCAGGGCTTGATCCCACAACCCTGAGATCACAACCTGAGCTGAAATCAAGTGTCAGATGCTTAATGGACTGAGCCTCCCAGTTGACCCTATAAGGACTACTTTTGAAGGCAAAAGGAAAATGGAGCTTGAATACTTAACCCGTGTTGAAAATGCATCACAGTCAAGCTTTGTAATATGAATAATCACCACCTGCTCTCTTCCCCCAGGTCCCATGCACACGGCTTCATTTTGCTCATGAGCTTCTATCAGTTCTATTTTCTTCTGTTTCGTTGGTTGTTTGTTGTTGCTGTTGTTTTTTCTTGGAGGTTCATTTCCTCATAAGTGGGTCTCCCCCACCAGACTGTGAACTCTTTAAAAAAGAGACGGAATTGAATTATTTCTGTTTCTCCAACAGCTATCTTAGGACCTGACACATTCTATTTTAGTAATATATTTGTTAAATTACCCAAGTTCAAAAGCTGGCCACATGGTAAGTCCCCAATAGACCTTCTGGGCTGTGTTCAGAGCTCTATTCAGACAGAAAGACAAAGAGAGGAGATCTTTGGAGGATTTTACACTTTGTATCTTCTCAACGAAGTTTCACCTCATTATTTCCCACTGTTTCCCTCTTCCTCTTCCATGTACATGTTGCCTATTCAGTGGCACAAAAATAAGTAGCCATGACCCACAGGAATTAAAGGCCCCAGATCCTTCTAGAATTGGTTCAGCCTTTGATGAGCCCTGAAGCCCTGGGAAGAGCACGTCACCTCCGAGAAGCCTGGATTTCTTCACTTTTACAATGAGAATTCTAGTCAAGGCCATGCCTGCCCCATGGAGTTACTGCAATTATCCTGTGAGTCAGGGTAAGAAAGTATGTGGTGATGAGAGTGATGGTAGATGTCCAGAGAATTAGCTATTTTGACAAACTGACTCTGCTTTGTGCTTAGGCTACAGTGATATAGTGTTTCCTCTGTAAACATTTTTGTTAACGTGCTTTGCCAAATAAAGAAACAATTAGTGTTAAAAAAAAAAAAAAGTGTAAAGCGATAGCATGTAAAATACACCGATGTGGCAAGATTGCAAAGACAGCGTAAAGGGTGACTAAAAGCTTGGCAAACTTTGTCAAGGGTCTTAATTAACTCCTCATGAGAATGTCAACTATAGACGTTACGAAGCCCCTCGCTGAATTAAGGCGACCCTATTCAGAGAGGTGAGAGACCACACAAGACTCTGGGGTATTAAGACACAAAGTCAAAGGCAGTAATGATTGAACCCGGGTTTCTAATGTTAAAACTGGTGTCGATGACCTCACCTCTCCATAGACTGTGTTCATTCATTTATATGTTTATTCATTCAGGAGTTCATTTGATTAATATCCCCTTGGTGCATAAGGATTCCCTTCGGTCACACCAAGAATAAATCTTTCTGACCCAATGTGAATTGTCACTTGCCTTGGCTCCCCTCGGCCCGAGGGACTCTGCTTCAGGGTGACCACATTTCTTTCTGTAAAAGGCGGGACATGTTTTCATTTGAGAAATCACCTCCCAAGCCACAAAAAGTGGAGCACTGGAAATGCCCCCCTGTACTGTCGAGAGTTAAGTCTCTATCTGGAGAAAAAGTCCATCTCCTCAGTTCAAAGAAAAACATATTCGAAAACAGGGACCGCTCCACACAGTGCAGGCAGCATCTTGAACATCAGATATCCCAAAAACTGAAATGCTGATCTGTGAGTAAAGAAATCAGAACCATATGGCTTTTCCCCCCTTAATAGACATATGGGCTTTACAAAATAGGGAGAAACATATTTGGCAAAACGCTTCTCAAATTTTACTCAAACCACAGAACTTTAAAAATATCTTAACATGTCTAATGAACCCAGAATGTGTCCTTGCTCACCCAAATTAATCTAACACCATTCTAGTAAACATTTATACCTACTATGTGCCAGGCATATAAACACACACACACACACACACACACACACACACACGCATGCATGCATGCAGAGAGAAGACATGAATGCAAGCAAAAATATAATGCAATGTAAGGCATTGATATATGTTTGTGGTAAATGTCAAGGGAGTTCAGGGGGAGGAGAGCAGCTAACTGTGCCCCCAGGGTAGAGTGCTGGTATCAGAAAGCTTCCAGGAGAAGGTGGGGTTCCCACCAGGCCTTTGCAGATTGGTAAGAGCTTCCAGACAAGAAAGGAAAGGAGAGGAGGTTGCAGGCCAAGAGAGCAGCAGCGGGAATGAAGGTATCAAGTATTGAACACGTAGGGCAGCCAAGGATCCAAGTCTTGCCCCAAAGGCTGCAGCTCACTGAGCTGGAGGGGGTAGTCACGAGCTGGGCTGGTCAAAGCACCCCAGGAATTTGGACTCAAATTTTTCATGGTGGAGAACCTTGGGAAACAACAATGTTTGCATGAATTATAGAAATAATAGACACTCGTGGAATTTCCTCTAGAACAGGAGAGTGAAAAGCAGGGTGTAGCTTACAAGTGCTCCCATCAGTCCTCACCTCCCTGCCAAACCTAAGTGGGGAAGAAGCAACAGCTTCCTGTGTATATTTCTAGAAATGTCTACACGTAACACAGAATATGTATGTGTGTATGTGCATCTGCGTGAACATGCACACTGAGCTATAAATCTCTTTCTATTTAACCTTGTGTTGGGGGCAGGGGGCTGACACAGGGGGGCTGAAGAATCAGAGAAAGCTCAAGGACCCCAAAGGGCACTAAGCAAACACCACACAGGAGCTTGGGTGGAGCAGGAAGTTCCGGTTCTGCAAAGCTCCATCCCTGGATGCTTCTGAAATCTTTCTCAGACCCAGTGTTTTATGAAATGTGTCTCTTATTCATTTTTTTTTCCTGCTGTGCTATTTACTTCCATTCATAGAGTAGCTTCAGTTCAATAAATGATGTGTTTGCCACCAGAACAATTTGATTCTCATTCTAATTATAGCAACAAGCTGCTTCCCCTAAGCATATTATGGGTGTTTCATTATTTTAAATTGTTATCTTCCATATTAATTACAGAAACAGTTGATCTTTTCTGATAAGCAGGCAGCTGCAAATTCCCTTTTTATGTCTCATTGTAATAGGTGAAGCATCAGGTAAAAATTAAATCAAACTCTAATACAAGGCATGATGGAAGCACATGTAGGTTGCAATGCACTGTCTCCACAGGGCCGGAACTTGCTGTTTTCCAGAAGCATGGAGCTGCCTGGTTCAGCCCGCAGGTGGGGCGCACCCTCCAGCTCACTCGGTGCTGCTGACCAAGGTCTTGTAAAAGCCTCCTCCCCCAGGAAAATGAATAATTGACACAGGAGTAAATCAGCTCCTGAAATAGGGAAGGTCAGAGAGAGGGGTGACACCCTCCTCTGACCCATAATTAGGACTGTCACTCAGTGCTAGGAGGGGTCAGGGTAGTGGGACACAAGAGTTCTGGGAAAGCCTCTCCCTGCAAGGAGAGAGGCCAAAGGCTCAAGTGACTCACCTTCGATGCTCCTGATTACCATCAGGAGTGGGGACAGGTGGGGCCATCCTAGCTCAGAGCCCAGAAGCCTGAATATGCCCAGACAGGCCACTTAACCCTCCCTTCCTGGTGCGGTTGGGTCACATGTCAAGGCCAGCCTCAGGGCCAAAGACAATATGATTCTGAAGGAGTTGGCCTCCACTTGGTGTGACCACCCTGATATAAGCTGAGCTGTCCCCAGTCCCACACCTCTACTGCTGTGCCCCAGGCCTGCAAGTGTCTGAGCCATTTGTATGTGGTGATTCATCTCCTCATTCATGTAGGTTGGTCAGAGGTGTTGAAGGAGGCATTTAAAATAGACAAAGCAGGTCACCTGGGTGGCTCAGTCAGTTAAGCATCAGTTCGGCTCAGGTTGATCTCAGGGTCCTGGAATCAGGTCCCTCATTGGGCTCCCTGATCAGTGGGGAGCCTGCTTCTCCCTCTCTTTCCCTCTCCTGCTCCCTCTGCTTGTTCTCTCCCTCTCTCTCTCTCTCTCTCTCTTTCTCTCTCCCTCCCTCTCTCTCTCCAATAAATAAATACAACCTTAAAAAAATAAACAAAGCAACAGCAACAAAACTCAAAATACGACAGAAGGAAGACAAGTAAAGAGTGAAATAAAATCACAGTGTGAGAAGACTGAGAGGAGATTAGTAAAATAAATACAGGGGGAATTAGTCCATAACGATATATGCCAGATGGTCCTTTACAGTTAATGTGGAGTTGGAAATTTAGTTCTGAGCTTCCCAGGAGCTAAAGCAAAGAAGGAAACATGGTTATAAGACTTGCATCCAGAGGCACCTGGGTGGCTCAGTCAGTTAAGCATCTACCTTCAGCTCAGGTCTTGATCCTGGGGTCCTGGGGTGGAGTCCCACATAGGGCTCTCTGCTCAGTGGGGATCCTGCTTCTCCCTTTGCCTCTGCAGCTCTCTCTGCTTGTGTGCTCTCTCTCTCTCAAATAAATTAATAAAATCTTAAAAAAAAAAGACTTGTAGTATCCAGAGATGAAAAACATAAGATAAGTAACTGAGGAGAACTTAAGCTAAGGTAAATTTCTCCAGGATGCCCTCATAAAAAGAAGCTACATGTGCAGTTAACTGAGTCCCCACCAGCAGTCTCATGGGAAGCCTAGTTTTTAACATTCCTATCCCAAAGGAGGTCATAACACCAAAGTTTACTTCCATTAAAGGCCCTCTGTGAGCTACAGAAGCCGCAGTCTTCATCTGTTCTTGAATGTAGATGAATCCTAAAATGTGTGTACAGCCCTTGTGAGGTGTCTGCTGCACAGAACCATCAGAATATGCAAAAGAGATTTATGACAAAATTGAAATTGAGCGTGTTTGGGAACCAATGGGAGAAAACTTCTAGGATGTTAAAGTCAGTGTATAAGAAGGAAAGTGATGAAAAAAATCCCTTTCCTGCATAATATTAGCAAGGTACAGTGTTTTACAGTCTACCTGCAGCACCATCCAATGGAACCTTCTGGGATGATGGAAATGTTCTCTACCTGCCGTGTCCAATCTGGCCACCACCACCACATGTGGCTATTGAGTACTTGAAATGTGGTCAGTGCAATGAGAAAACATAATTTCTCATTTTATTTAATTTTAACTAATTTATTTTTTTTTAATTTATTTTTTATTGGTGTTCAATTTACTAACATACAGAATAACACCCAGTGCCCGTCACCCATTCACTCCCACCCCCCGCCCTCCTCCCCTTCTACCACCCCTAGTTTGTTTCCCAGAGTTAGCAGTCTTTACGTTCTGTCTCCCTTTCTGATATTTCCCACACATTTCTTCTCCCTTCCCTTATTTTCCCTTTAACTAATTTAAACTTAATTTTAAAGAGCCTCCCATGGCTGGTGGCCACCATATTGGAAATGCTGCTGTGTCCATTCACTTTCTCCATCACATTGTGGCTCTTCATCCTCATAGCATCCCTTCCCAAATTGGTGGGATTTATTCTTCTGTCCATTCAAAGTTGAACATACAAGGTATGTGGAAACCCCACCAAGGATGCCCGCTTGGGAAGGCACCCTGCAGTAGCCAAAAAAGCAGAGGCAGCACAGCTTCAAACCTTGATTCTGAGTGACCTTGGAACATAACTTCTCTGGGCTTCAGCTTTCTCATTTCTAATGAGGAAAATAACTTAATCCCCTAAGAGCACTTGAAGATATGGTTATAAATGGAGCCCCATGTTGGGTGTAGAGATAACTTAAATGGATAAATACTTTAAGTAAATATTTTAAGCAAATAAAAGATGGTAACAATTATTTGAGAATTTTTAAAAGCTAATTAAAAAAAAAAAAAAAAACTACTCAGGAATACCTGAGTGGCTCAGCCATTGAGCTTCTGCCTTTGGTTCAGGATGTGATTCCAGTCCTGTGATCGAGTCCCACGTGGGGCTCCTTGTGAGGAGCCTGCTTCTCTCTCTGCCCATGTCTCTGCCTCTCTCTGTGTGTCTCTCATGAATAAATAAATGAAATATTTTAAAAATAAAAAAAAATTAAAACTACCCAGCATACATTTGTTTTCATTTTTATTTTCTGCCCCACATACTATAGATCACTTAGAAGGAGGGGCTAGAATCATTCATTCATTCATTCACGAATGTCAACTTACTCCTCACCATGCTCTTGGCGTCTGGGGTTCCTGGTTCTGGAGGTGCACTCCACAGGGCCACTTTATGCCTGCCTGTCAGGAAGACCTTTACCCCTGCCCAGATGTTGCCTCTGAGAAGCATCTAGTCAAAACCATGGAATCCACATGGTCCACATTTTTGTGGCAACATGGTGGATGGCTCAAAATCCCTTGATACATCTTCACTTGAAATTATAGCTATGATTTCTTTACCAAACTCAAGTAACACTGAAGAGCAATATTTTGCAATATGTTCAGTGTTAAATGCATAAAAGATACTAAATAGATCTAAACAACCCGGAGTGGGTATGAGAGGGCAGGCCAGGTGCCTCTCAAGAGAAATCCAACTTCATGCCGCCTGCCTTGTCCCCTCCTGTTTGTTGAACGCCTGACAATGCAGATGCTTAAAAACCCTACATCAAGCCTAATTTTGTCATCTCTCTGTTTCTAAGTCACACAAAGGCCCCTGAGCACCCATAGGAGAAAACAAGAACTCCTCAATGTGACATTCAAGTTCCTTCTTATTTTATCTTCTGCTCAGCAGCTGCAGCATTATTTCCTGCCCCAGCTCCAGTCCACCTGCCTCCCTGAGGTTCCCAGGCTCTCCTGGCTGCTTTCACCCATCTCTGATGTCTGTCCTCTCTGGCTTTGCCCTATCAACAGCTCTTCTTCCAGACCACTGTCTCTGTTCATTCCTGAATCACATGGGCTGAGCCAGCCCTGCTGGGCCCATTTTCCAGTTTCTGTACACGCTTCACTCACTTGCGAGGATCGATATCCCTGACCACCTTCCCATGAGATGAGGAGCTGTTTGGGACTGGACTCCAGCCCTTATGAAAAGCTGTTGTTCACATGTATGAAGTCCTCTCTCTGCTTCCAGCAGTGTTTTGGAATGTCCTCATTTCATGCACAACAGTCCCCCCTCCATACAATGCAATCAGGCAGCCGCTGTGCCAATCTCCACTTTTTCTGAAGAGGAATCTGTAAGTAGAGGCAGGTTAAGTTGTGTGCCCAGAGTAACAGAGTTTCTAAGTTATAGAACAGTTGTCTGACTTCAGAGAGAATAAATTCAGAGTCCAAGTCTTGACATCTTTCTGCTCTCAGGACCAAGCCCAATGCCTGACATACAGAAATCAACATATAATGGTCACCGGGTTCTATTAGCACAGGTATAAGAAGCTTAGGGACCCCATGGCCAGGCCACTGGGATGCTGAGCACTCCTCCATACCTCTGCTCCATCTCTGCATAACATGGACCCTCCTCCCTCTGCTCCATCTCTGCATAACATGGACCCTCCTCCCAGCAGGATCAGGCCCAATGTCCAACATGCCACCACCCCTATCTCCAATGGTGCATGCTGTGCTGTTCTGTGGACCCTAGACTTGTTTCTACCTTACCGCCTCACTCTTGCTCTGCAAGGGCCCAGTGATGTCCTGCTTCCTCAGTGATGTCTCCTATTTACTCCAGACCTCACAATTTCTCCCTTGATTTTCAATTCCCATTCCATAGACTTGCATTGGTCATCGCCATCCCCCATAGGCACTTCCCTGCATGGGATTCACTTAGTCCTGCCCCAAATCCTAGGAGGAGCAGTAAATATTGGTATCGTCATGTTGCAAAAGAAAAGTGAATCTCAGAAAGATTTTCATCATGCAACTAAAGCATTGGCAAGGTAGACATTCCAGTCCGTGCTTAGGTTTCTATATCAGGATGCAAGTGAGAGGCATGGGGGCTGGGAGGCTAGTGTCAATGCATAATTTAGACCAGATCAGAGACTACTGTCATTTTTCAGTTGTGCCTTTTTTAATGCATTTTTCCTTATACTTGTTGTAGTTCTTGCAATATCTTATTTCATAATAAACTTGCAACACATACATCTTTGGCAGTAGGTATAGCATTCATATAAGAATGGTCTTACCTTCATACTATATGTTCTCTCCTACTTTATCTGAAACACTCAGTGAATGGTATATTCCGCTTTCCCCTCAAATCTGCTGTGGGTAGAATGACAGCACACGTATGAATGAATAGAAGGATCATCAGAGTTGGTGAGACAACGGGGAGTGGTAAGGACCGTGGCAAACTAAAGACAACATACTCCATCCAATCATATCTGAGATTAAAAGCCAGGGGAGGGGCACCTGGGTGGCTCATTTCGTTAAGCATCCAGTTCTTAGTTTCAGCTCATCATGATCTCAGCGTCCTGAGATGAACCCCCATATCAGGCTCCTCACTCAGCCACTCAGCACAGATATCTACTTGAGATTCTTTCCCTCTGCCCCTCCTCCCGTGTGCTTAATATCGCTCTCTCTCTCAAATAAATTAATAAGTCTTAAATAAAAGCCAGTGGATTATGATCTAAGGATTTCCATATTTTCCCACTCTTTTTTTAAAGGACTTTATTTATTCATGACACACACAGAGAGACACACAGAGAGAGGCAGAGACACAGGCAGAGGGAGAAGCAGGCTCCATGCAGGAAGCCTGACATGGGACTTGATCTCTGGTCTCCAGGATCAGGCCCTGGGCTGAAGGCGGTGCTAAACCGCTGAGCCACCAGCACTGCCCTATTTTCCCACTTTTAAAGAGAATCAGGCAATAAAGATTTTAAGTGAAATCCAAGTCCAAAACCTTGGTAACTAATTCAAATGTCTTTGAGGATTTGTTTTCATTTTCCTTTAAATAATATATATATATATATATATATATATATATATATATATATATATATATATATAAACACTTGTGCAAAAGCCTGAAATGTCTTAAAATTTACTGGCTTGTAAATTGCTTCACAACATGTGTGGCTCACCTGAATAATCTACTTGATGTACCGTATCAGTTAGCACCTATCCTGCTAATGTCTTGACTCCAACTCAACCTGACACCCCTTGAGGGCAGGGATGCAGCCTCACATAACTTTCACAACCTGCATGGTGCTTTCCACAAAATTGAGCTATGGACATTTTTCCTAATACACTGATTCATTGATTACCCTCCCTCCACATGAACTATCAGTTCCTATTTGACTGCCAAGACATGGATCTTTGTACAGATTATCAGGTATATACATTGCCAGATTTGATCTCGTAGCTTCATAAGAAGGCAGGCATAAGCCCCATTTTAAAGGTAAGAAAATTGAGGGGCAGAGGCGCAGAGTCATCCTTGTGTCACACGTCAGCATGCAACTCATGTCTGCTTAATTCTAAAAAGCACTTTTCTCCCACTACCTCATACCCACACAAAAGCCAACATTTTCCTAAGGATTTT
This sequence comes from Canis aureus, assembly GCF_053574225.1. Lineage (NCBI taxonomy): Eukaryota > Metazoa > Chordata > Mammalia > Carnivora > Canidae > Canis > Canis aureus. The sequence goes on from NC_135619.1 coordinate 70,397,081, forward strand.
GTTTGAAAAGATGTGTTCCAGTTAAGCGACCTTTGAAAATGCAAACGTAGAAAGAATGAGTCAAGTACCATCACTGTGATTAGAGTTTGTGACTGCACAAAGCCAGCAGACTCCTCATAGACAGAGGGGCTGAGCTGATTGCTTTGTACACAAGTGAAAATGTCTCCCTTTAAAATGCTGAAAGGCAAATCAAACCCTTTTGGGATGATTCCAATTCAGAGACTCTTTAAAGCGAATTTCTCTCCACCAGCCAGGGCATGTCAAAGAGACAAGCGGAGAAGAAGTGACAAGTGCCAACCTGGCTGGTCAATTGAGGTTTGTCCGTCAAGAGTGTATGAGTTGGGGTCACAGCAGGTCAAAAGAGAGAACTCCAGAGCCTGCGAACTTTCCCTTCAAAACCACCACCACCACTCCCCTGAGCCCCACCTTGCAGCCTCCAAAAGGAGCTATCTTCAAGGGAAGTTGCTCCGGAAAACAAGCAAAGAATCTGAAGTCCTACTCCCAATAGTGCTGTGTGTGTTGAGCAAATCATTTAACCTCTCTGGACCTCTTTCCCATTATAATAAAACCTGCACATGGCAGGGTCAGGAGGAAGTATGCTGTCTAAAGCCCCTTCCAGCTCTGATGGCTCCATATCTCATTGAATTCTTCCCAGCCTCAAGTTCTGGTGGGTGCCTTTGGTGGTCTCCTCTGAATGGAGGTCATCTTTGGCATGCTATTCCTCCTGGATACCCAGACGTAGAAACCAGGGTCCCATTCTCAGTGCTTTCCATCTATTAACTCACTTAATCTCCACAACAATTCTATAGAACCGGTATTATGGGGAAACTGAGGCATGAAGCAGTCAAGCATTTTATCCAAGGTTCACACAAGAATTGCCCAAAGATTCTAGGAAGCTAGAGCCTAGGATTTGAACACAGGTCTATACAGCTTCAGAGAATTAACTCTTTGCTACCAGGTCAGTGGTTCTCAAGCTTACCTGTACCTGAGAATCACCTGGGGCAGCTTAAAAATTTCCAAAACTAAAGCCATACCCCAGACCAACGAATTTACCAGGTCTGGGGGAGTGGGATACAGGCACCTGTGTTTTGAGGAAACTCCCCAGGCAATGCCAAAGTGCAGACAAGTTTAAGGAGGCTGCTCCATCTGATAGTCTCTGTCCATCCTTGTGTGTGGAAGACGAGACCATTCAGCAGCCAAGAGGGAGGAATATGGTTCCTGGCTGTGCCAGGCATCTGAGCCTTCACAAGGTACCAGATTATCCCTAGCCTGTCTTCCACCCTGACCCCAGCCCCACCACTATTTGTTCTGTTGTTAATTCAGGAATCTCCAATAAGCCACCTAATACTTCTGAGGCTCACTTTTCTCATCTTTAAAATGGCTCTCTAATACCCATCACACAGGGTTCTCATAAAGGCAAAGGAAACAAAGTGCTTGAATGCATAGTAACTGCTCAAAACAAAACATAGTACAATGAATCTGAATATGAGGCTTAACCCCAGCAGTGTCAAATAAACACACATACACACACATACAGGCATACACTTCAGACCACACACACAGACACCCAGTTCAGCGAGCACAGACACACACGATCATGCACAGTCACAGCATGAAGGTACCTCTAATTCAATTTCCATCTTAAAAAATCAATCTTATCTAACAGCTTATTTTTTAATTTGCCTTTTACAAAGAAATCATCAGAATCCGCCCCGCCCCTCTTGTTGCTTGCGAGCTGTTTGTCTTTATATTCAGAGAAGAAAAGGTGACACCAGCTTTCGTGGCTGGACTGTCGGTGGTGGTGGTGAAGGCTTTTTCATAAATTTGAAAAATAAGTGTTTTCATTTTCTGGTTGCTGTAATAACCTTGCGAGAGCTAGAAATGAGAGTCTATTTTCTAACTGAAATTGTTTTCCTCAATCGTAGGCTCTCTCTTCACACTTGTTGGCTATTATTGTAGGGTTGCTAATGAATGTTGACCTTCTGCTAGAGCTCCCAATAATGCATTCTTTTAAATACAACACTGATGTCTTAAGTTACACAGAGGTTTCAAATAAGAGGATAATATATGTTTTACTTGGGTGGCACCATTCATTAGAATTGTCTTTTTACCAATAGAGTTAATGGAATAATCCTCATTCAGGTTTCATATTTTATCAATGCCACAGGCCAGAATATTGTCATTCATTATTATAGCAGCCCCTTGCTCCCTCTCTATTGGTCACTTCATGCTGAAGAGTTACTCTTTCAGAAACCCCTTGAATATATCCCCAACTCCAAAACCTCAATCCTGCTAAGTGATCATCTCTATCTCTTAAGCTGCTTTTGTCTTGACTGTTTCAATGACTGTCCAATCCATCCTCCCACTGCCACCAGAAGTATCCTTTCAAGCACAGATCCAATATCATCCTCCTGATTTAAAACCTCTTCTGGCTCTTGATGTACACAAGAAAAAGCACTGTGTGTAGATTCCTCGGGGATCTGAGTCCCCACCAGGCTCCTTGAACTCCAGGCAATGAAACTTTTCAGCATTCTCTGAGAATACCATGCTCTTTTGCTTTCTGGTGGCGTTGTTGCTATAGTTTACTTGCTTACATTGAGAAAGGAGGGTGTAAATTAATTTTGAGCAGTTATGGTGTGTGTGGTCAAGGGCTCTACACATATCAGCCCTTGCCTACCATCCTTACCCTAATGTGTCCTTCAGAATGAAATGTAAGTAGCCCTGCTCAATGAAGTTTTTCCTAGATGTCTTAAGGAGTAGTCCCCTCTCCTCCCTGCCCACCGTGCACTGAGCTATATTTTAACACTGTGTCAAGTTCTGAACTGCAAGGCCTGATAGGAGATTCTTTTGCAGGTAATCTATTGAGGAAGAGCTCCCAGGTAAAACCTATAAGGGAAGGAGGGGGGGTAGCAACAAGGTTAACTTCCTTGTTGAGAAGATGTGGTTTCAGCTGAAGTCTAGTCTCAGCCTGATTCTGTGGGGAGGGAGTTCCAGAGCATTAGTTGTCCCACTGTGAAGTTAGGGGCTAGGTTTTTATGCCTCATATTAGCTATTCATTAGCTATAGGCCATGTCCTGATTAACAGGTGAAAGGAAGTCTAATCCCCTTGGCATCATACGACAAGCCATTGGACATGATCATTTCCTGGAGAAGCATGAAGCTGTAAGCCATTAGTAGCCAGTACTGATAGAAGTCGACCCACAGTCTATTAAAAACTATGCTTCATTTTTTTTCTATGCTTCATTTTTTTTTCTTTTTTTACATGGATCCCTTTCATTAGCCTGTAACACTCTTGAAGGTAGACCAGCTGAATGTGAATGTGTTTATATAATCTTGAGAGTCTAACTCAATATTTTTTGAAAGTGGATGAAGAGGAGAAATGGGCATGCTGGGTGAGTAGTATTTGGAATTGCAAGAAGAATGGAAATGATGAGAATTAGGTGTTGGGGGATTGAAAATGCGATGTTGATGGGAGAAGTGGGAATTTTAGATGTCTGTTGTGTATTGGTTCTGTATTGTTCCTCTTTCTTTGACATTTCTTTTGGAAGATAAATAAGATGGGAAGAACTTCCAGCTACCTTTTAGTTGCTGAAATTTGCCTGAATGTAATCCTGTGTTGAGACCACATTACATGAGACCCCAGGATTTGAATTAGACATATAACACCTCATTTAATGGTCATTAAACTCATTTTAATGATAAAGTGACTGAGGCTTGGAGAGGCAAAACAACATGCCCAAAGTCATACAGCTGGCAACTACTGATTTCAGGATTTGACTCCAATTTCATCAGATTCCAAATCCAGTCTGGTCACTGTGCTATACAGCATCCCTGACAAAGAACAAAGCTGATGCCAACCCCATGAACACCTGCTAAAGGAAGCTCAAATGAACTTTAGGCCCTCACTGTCTTGACGACTTGGCAGCAGGTGGTCCAGAGGAAGGAGAGTTCTCTGTGACATGAAAGGAAAAGCCCTGAGAGCAGAATTAGAGTTTCCTCTGGGCCTGAGTCTGAACCCAAAATCTCCATCCAGGTGGGCTGACTGCAGACAGTCCTACAAAGATATATATTAAAAGCAAAAGAAAGGCATTACCCTGCTATTTCAAGTAAAAGGACCCTATTTTATAGACTCAAAACTAGATTGACTGACTTCTATACCAAAAAATTAATTCACCTCAAGAATGCCTGAAATGTATTCTTTTTTATTTGCCTTGCATGACACCAAGTAACTGGCAAGACAAGAGGGTTTGACTCTCTTCTCTTTGGTTTTGAAGTTGTATTGATAGAGCCATCAAGCTGTCATTCACAGACTGTGAAAGAAGCAGTGTTTTCCTTCCCTAAACTCTCCTGTTGTTAGAGATTCTACTCACCTGTTTCAACAGCTTAGAATCATGTCAAGAGCTAGATCCCACTTAGAAAAAAAAATGAAATTTCTTTATTCTTCAGTTGTGAGGAAAGCCTAAGGCATGATGGAATGGCACAACGACTGAATTTGGAGTCAGATGCTAATAGTTGCCAGTTATGTGACACTAGGAAGAGCATCTCATTTCTCGCAGGCTTGGTTTCCTCCTCTGTAATGTGGGAGATGATTTATCTGTGCCCTTCATAAGATGGCTAAGAAGATTAAATTAAATAATGGGTAAGAGCGGTGCTTCCTATACTATGTACTGTTGTGCACATGTAACTAGTGATTATTAAGTACATTTTGGATTAAAGCATAAAGTGGTTTCCCAAAGCTTAAATAATAAGCACCTAAAGAATCAAGAGGAGAAATATTTATGGAAAAGATGTTTGCTTTCCCTTGCATGTATTATCAATTGCTCTCAACTGGTGTTTTAATTAATAAGGTGTGTGATTTTTTAATTTAAATAAGATTAAGTCTCTGGAAGAAATAATAGCAGAGGAACATGAATTATGTAATAAAAAAAATTCCCAACAATGGTCGAGATGAAGTGGTTATCTAGAAGCAGAAAGATTCTTGCTCAATTCTTAGAGGGGACTGTACTGATTAGCTCTATTGTTAAAGTGCATTTTTTCCCACTTTAGATAATATTCACTTATTTTCATATTCCTTTTAGGACTTTATTATGTCTTTGTCACATTCCAATGCATTTTTCTTAAACATTTTCCTATCATATACTATGGTATAATCAGGAAGCAGATCAGGGAAACAGTGAAGTACATGGCTTGTCCCAAAAAGGAGTCAGAAATTTTCCTTGAGAATCCTGCATAAGCTGGAGATGACTCACCAAGCCAATCAGGTCAGAAAGCTGGGAATCACTCTTTACTTCTCACTGTTTGCCTTTGATCCCAGAAGTTCTAACTTCCTTAATATTTCCACATTCCCTTCTCTTCCCCGTTATGACTTTCCCAGCCAAACACTTGCATTCCTGTGAAGACATTTCAGTGGTCTCCAAAACGATGTGCAGCCCCCAGCCTAACCATCCCAGTCCCTGCTACATGCAGCAGTCAGAAATCTTTTAAAAACCACATGGAACTAGGGGTGGTGGAAGGGGAGGAGGGCGGGGGGTGGGGGTGACTGGTTGGCGGGCACTGAGGGGGTCACTTGACGGGATGAGCACTGGGTATTATTCTGTATGTTGGCAAATTGAACACCAATAAAAAATAAATTTATTATTAAAAAAATTAAAAAAAAAAACACATGGAGGGCAGCCCGGGTGGCTCAGCAGTTTAGCCCCACCTTCGGCCCAGGGCGTGATCCTGGAGACCCAGGATCGAGTCTCATGTCAGGCTCCCTGCCTGGAGCTTGCTTTTTCCTCTGCCTCTCTCTGTGTGTCTCTCATGAATAAATAAATAAAATATTAAAAAAAAAAACAACAACATGGAAACACTTCCATTTCCCACAAGGAGTAATAGGGATCACAATTTATTCTCTTATCTGAAACAACTGGGGCAGGAGGGAGGTGGAGAAAGAAAGGAACAGATAAAATAGATGAGACAGTAATTTTAAGTACATCAACAGAGCAAAAGAAAGCAGGCATCCTTGAAATATGGTCAGCAAATGAAGCGAACCCCACAATTTCCCCAGCTTACCACTTAGACTTTCAGAAAATGGGGACTGTGAGGCAGACCCCAGTAGTCTTCCTCAGTTGAAGCAATGAATCTGGGAAGCCAGGGAGGGCACGACTGCCAGAGTTTGCGGGGCATAGAAATATAAGAAAACTGTAGAGAGACAAATTCTGAGAAGGATCTCCCTTTAGTCTTAAGCATATCATTGTACCCAAGGATGGAGAAAGAGTCGCTGGAGAGGACTGGAGGGAACAGTCCTTGGAGCTTGCCAGAAATAGCTTTGTTCTCACCAGTCAGAATGGAAAACTCATAATTTAGAATATTAGATGGAATATTCAGAAAAGTTTTATGCCAGTAGTAGCACCAGTTAGCTCTGGACTAAATACTGGTCTGGACCCACCCAACAACATTTAAAGAAAGTGCAAAGACTCATACTTTTCTCAAGTCATATAACCTGGTCCTAGAATAACGTCCAAAAAGAATTTTTCTGGTACAAAAAATATTCAACACCAAATAGGGCTAAATCCACAATGTCTGGCACACAACAAAAAATTACCAGGCATGCAAAAAAAAAAAAACAAAAAACTGGGAAACTGTAAGGAATAATGAGAAGAAAAAGTAATCAAAATTGACCTATATATATACATTATAGATACATAACAGAATTAATAGATAATGTTATTAAAACAGTTATAACTGTATTTCATACTTTCAAAAAGTTAACTGGAGGCATAGAAACATAAAACCAAATCAGACTTTTGGAGATGAAAACCACAGGGTCTCCGTGTCCTTTGAGTCATGGCACACATTTCTGCTACACCAGAAAAGCAAGTCCTAGATCTCCAGCACAGAATGTGCCTACAGATAATAATACCTACCATAGGGATCCCTGGGTGGCGCAGCGGTTTGGCGCCTGCCTTTGGCCCAGGGTGCGATGCTGGAGACCCGGGATCGAATTCCACTTCAGGCTCCCGGTGCATGGAGCCTGCTTCTCCCTCTGCCTGTGTCTCTGCCTCTCTCTCTCTCTCTGTGACTATCATAAATAAATAAAAAAATTTAAAAAAAAATAATAATACCTACCATATTGTACACTTAGAACTGTGCTAAGAGGGTAGCTCTTATGTTGTGTTCTTATCACAAACAATAATACATAAATAAACAGGATGAGAGGAAGTTCCCGGAGGTGATGGATAGGTTTATGGCACAGATTATAGTACTAGCTTCACAGATATGTACTTATCTCCAAATTCATCAGCTTGTCTAGATTACATATGTAAGTACAGCTTTTCATATGTCAATCATACCTCAATAAAGTGATCTAAGTTTTACAGCAATGATATGGAAACCACAATGTCTAAACTAGCAAATGGAGTGAATGGGATTAGCAAAAGATTAGATATTGCAGAAAGAAATATTACTGAACTTGAAATCAAAGTAATTGATAGTTTCCAAAATAAAACACAGAGAAACAAGATTGAGAGTGAGAGGAGTACTGCAGCAAGCATCAATGAGGTGCAGGTTGGCTCTATCCGCCTAAAATGTATGCAAGGAGTGGGAAGAAAGGGAGAGGTATTGCATGAGTACTTTAGAGTTGCATAAACAGTAACTCCAAAACTTATCTTAGAATAACATTTATTATCTCATAGAGTTTCAGAAGGTCAAGTATCCAGGCATACTTTAAGTGGATGGTTTAGGCCCAAGGTGTCTTATGAGGCTGTGTTTGAGCTAAAGGTATCTGAAGCCTCCACTGAGGCAGAATTTGCTGAAAGTTCACTCAAGCAGTTGTTGGCAACCTCAGAGAAAGCAAAACAGAACTCACAGTGTATTTTATTAAATAATCTTGGAAATGACATGCCATCATATTTGCCATATTGTAGCTGTCCCTGGCAGAGCATGGGGAGACACCATACTAGAATGTAAATATCAGGAAACAGTGATCATTGGGGACTATCTTAGAGTTTGCTTATCCTATGGGCCCAGAAAAATATTTGAGAAAATAGTGGTCAAATAATTTCAAATTTGATAAAACTGGGATCCCTTGGTGGCGCAGTGGTTTAGCGCCTGCCTTTGGCCCAGGGCGTGATCCTGGAGACCTGGGATCGAATCCCACGTCGGGCTCCCGGTGCATGGAGCCTGCTTCTCCCTCTGCCTATGTCTCTGCCTCTCTCTCTCTCTCACTGTGTGCCTATCATAAATAAATAAAATAAAATTAAAATTAAAAAAAAATTTTGATAAAACTATAAATCCACAGATCCAAAAGGCTCAACAAATCCCAAGCACAAGGAGTATGACAAAAACCACACCAAGGTCCATCATAAACACATTGCTTAAAATCAGTTATAAAGAAAGAAAATCTTAAAAACAGCCAGAGAGAATCTTCTATCCTCCAAGGTGGCTAAAATTTATAAGACTGATCATAACAAGTATTGAAGAAAATGTGGAGCAACTGGACATCTTAGACATTGCCAGTGGACTATACAATGGTGCAACCATTTTGGAAAATAGTTGGGCAGTTTCTTTAAAGGTAAAATATATACCTATCATAGGACTCAGACTTATATTTACCCAAGAGAAAGAAAAATGTACCCAGTAAAGAAACTTGAATGGTGTTTTTAGCAGCTTTATTTATCATGGTTAAAATCTGGAAACAACTCCAATGTCCATCAGTCAGTGAATAGAAAAACACTTGGTACCTCCATACAAATGGATTCCTACTTAGAAATGCAAATAGATGAACTACTGATACATTCAACACCATAGACGAATCTTGAAATAAATATGGCAAGTGGAGGAAGACAAATACAGAAGAGTAAACTGGTTTGGTGCTAGAAAGTACACCTGTACTCACCAGGAGGTGGAACCCAGTGGAATGTGGGAGGGAGGATTTTTTGGAGAGTTATGGTGTGGATATATTGATTATGATGATGGCTTAATGGAGGATGCCCAAATTTATCAAATTTTACACTTAGAAAAATGTAGTTTGCATGTCCATTAGACTTTAAAGCTATCAAAAACAAAGGCCACACCCAATAAGGACTTTTCTTTCTGAGTTTGTCTGTTCAGTGGCTTCCAATAGCCATTGAGGGTTTGGGCTTTGGGAAGGGCCTGAGCCTCTTCCAGCTTCTGTTCCAGTTGTCCCTCTCCATATCTCCCCATTTACTGTTTAAAACTCACTGCTAGTCCTGGTCCCTGACCTGCCTCTCATTCCACCTTTCCTTGTCACTCTTCCACCTAGAGTCCTCCTTCTCCTCTGTCTCCACACCTCCACTCATTCTCACCTAAAGACCTCACTGAGCTTTCCTCTATAAGATCATTTCTGGGCCCTCTTGTTCTACCCCTGCCCTTAGCTGTTGACAGCACCATGCTCTACCTTCTCATGCTTCTTGCAGCCTCCCCAGTCACCCCTCCCACTGTGGGGTCCCTAAGCTTTTGAGTCATTACTGCAATCATGGCTAGCACTTGTCATCATGGAAGGAGTTCTTTTTGTTCCTGCAGTGTGTAACATGGCATTGGATACATAGGAACAGGGATAGGTTTGAAATAATACATGGAAAATATGATTTAGAGAGCTCCCCCAGAATACGTCTGCAAAAAAACTAAATGTCTGTGCCACCCCCCCTTAATTTTCATATGCTGACATCCTAATCCCCAGTGTGATGGGATTTGTTGGTGAGCCCTTTGGGAGGTGATTAGGTCATGAGGGTAGAGCTCTCATGAATGGGATTAGTGCCCTTATGAAAGAGATACCAGAGAGCTCCTGGCCATCTTTCCACCACGTGAGAATAGAGAAAGGTAAGTAGTCTGTAACCTGGAAGAGGGCTTCACAGAACCCAACCATGCTGATCCCCTGATCTCTGATATCCCAGTCCCCAGAACTGTGAAAAATCCATTTCCATTACTTCTAAGCCACCCAATCTGTGGCTCTCTGTAGTAGCAGCCCTAATGGACTAACATAATGCCCTACCCTAGAGAACCTCAGATTCACTGATGATAAGATCACATTTGGAGTCTGGCAGAGAACCTAACAGGACAGAGTGTTTAAGAGCTACACTTCTTCTCAATAGGATTGTGGATCAAGGTATCCTAGAGATGGTGAGTTTTCACTGATGAGGGCAGGACAAGTTCTTGGGGTGGAAACAGGAAGAAGGAGAGCTGTCTTTCAAGGCAACTTAAAACGAACTGCTTTTTAATCTTCCAAATAACTGTCAGGTTAGAAAGATGCTGTTTATAGTCAAAATGTCTATTTTTTTAGCCCCTAGTGGTGATGAAGACTATGTTTATGTGATTAACAGCAGAACTTGCATATAATATCCCAAGCCCATGCTCCTGTTTTCATTTCTATGGGGACAAGTGGGCAATATCTTGGTCCAGTTATCCAAAGAGGTCACAGTACTCATTCCTTTACCTCTTCTCTGTGGATAGGTCTAAACTGTCATTGGACAGAAACACACATGTGAAATATTCAGGGACCAATGTCTGCCTCTCCCCTATTCCTCCATTTTTCTCTTTTTCTCAGAGTTTACACAATGAGCAGATGAGAAGAGTGTGAGGCAACATGTCTGTGAGTCTCCTTTGAAATCTTTCCTTTTTCCATGATGAGTCAAACTAGCTCACTATGACCTTACACAATGAAATATTTTCTTGGTTATGTTGTCTTGCACCCCAGTGCCATGGACCACTCGGCCATCAAGAGTGAGGAAGGGGAACCTTGGGCAGTAGGTGCCAAGTGGCTGCACTTGGATGAGGGAAGACAAAGGACAAAGGCCAGGAAAGGCCAAGGTTAGAGAAGATTTCCACTTTCAAGAGGTTTATGGCTGATTGAGTCATCTAGCATCAAGGTTTCCTCCAAGACTCAACCTTTTCCAGAAAAGAAAAAGAAAGAAAAGGAAGAAAGAAAGATAGAAAAGAAGGTAGGAAGGAAGGAAAGGAGGGAGAGAGGGAAAAAGGGAAAGAAAGAAAAAAAAAGAAGAAAAAGAAAGAAAGAGAAGAAAGAAAGAAAGAAAGAAAGAAGAAAAGAAAGAAAAGGAAAAGGAAAGGAAAGGAAAGGAAAGGAAAGGAAAGGAAAGGAAAGGAAAGAAAGGAAAGGAAAGGAAAGGAAAGGAAAGGAAAGGAAAGGAAAGGAAAGGAAAGGAAAGGAAAGGAAAAAAGAAAGAAAAAAAAGAAAAGAAAAGAAAAGAAAAGAAAGAAAAGAAAAGAAAAGAAAAGAAAAATTACCAGTGGGAATTCAAAATAAATCTCAGGCAAGTGGAAAACAGTACTCAGGCACTTAGATTCAAATCAAGCACGAGATGCATGGTTTTATTTTCTATAAGTAGGTGGAAAGGAGAATTCTCAAAATGTTTTCTTACAGAACTCTTCAAATATACCTAAAAGTGGAGAGGAAAGGGTAAAATTCCACATTAGTCCATCACTTAGTTTCAAAAATGGTCAAAATTGTATTCTTTAATCAGAGAGAATCAGGCAAAATCTACAGGTACATACACATGGGCATCAGGAGGTTGGAGGTAGAAGAGTGTGGACAAAGCAACCCTGGGCTTTGGAGTGTAAGTCCTCTTCTCTTGCAGGAGGTACAAGCAGGAGCCAGTTCCTTAACTTCTGGCCAGACTTCACTCCAACAAAACGTGGCTGAGGATATCCACACGTCCGGGTCACTGACAAAGCAAGGGAAGCACAGAGCTAGTCATGTAGTGGCTGCTCAGTAAATGGTGAAGTTTAGCTGTGGTTTCTGTACTCAAATGCAATCATGCCCTGAAGACTGGCAAGTAATTATAACTCAGGCCAAGTCAGGACAAAGGCCTGACTCTGACACATGTGGGATTTTCCCAATGTTTTCTTGGTAACAAGTAATCAATGGCAAAAAGCCTCAAGTCTTTGCATGTTAGAGATAAAACAGATATATTTTGAACAGCAGGGAATGACTAAGTCCGTGATGAAAGTTTTTTTGTCTTTAATGCTGAGTAATTTTATAGTGACCAGTCAGCCATTTACTATCCCTAGAGTATCTCTAGTGTTCAGGGCTGAAATCCTAAAACACACTGGAGGCGATTGTAACCCCCAGCCCCCAGGAGATATTTGGCAATGCCAAGACATTTCTGGTGGGAGATAATTTTAGTTGTCATGATGAGGCAGGAGGGCCACTGATACCTGGTGGGTAGGGGCCAGGGAACATCCTACTGTGCATGAAACAGCACCATCACCACCCCCAGCAAAATACTACACAGCTCCATGTACTGTTACTACCAAGGCTGAGAACCTCCGAGTTAACTCAGAACAGATCAAGCTTTGGGACCAGAGAGAATTATATTGAATCCTGCCATGTGGTTTACTAGCTCTACACCTTTCTGTAAATGTCTCCACTGTGATTTGGGGATGATGATACCTGAATAGCAGGTCTGTCTGCTTAACCAAAGATAATCCGGGAAGAAGTGTTGTCCTCTGGGCCTAACACACACAGACACTCAATGAGGGGTGGCTGTTGCCAGTGTTCATGGACTGCTTCAGTGTTTGACATTGTGAATAATAATCATGGATCTCCTTTTTAAAAATTCTTGGCGAGCCAGTTGAAGAGCTAGATCCTGGGAGGAAACAAGATGGTCTCAATTGGGCCATGCTGTCTTGTCCCAGAAGCTGAGTATGAAGGATAAGAGACTGTCTAGGGAAAGTGTGCTCACAAGCACACTGGATAGGGCTGGAGCGGGGGTGGTGTAGATCAGTTCTAAGTAGATGGGACTCTCCTGATTGGGAAATGGAAAAAGTGGATTTTTGTCAACCATGGCACTATTAATATTTGGGGCCAGATAATTCTTTGTTGATGCTGGGCACTGCAGGATGTTCAACAGCAGCCCTGGCCCATTGAGTAGGTATGGCCTGAAGGTGGAGGGTGGAGGGCCAGGAGCATGGCCACCATCATGGGCCCAAGTCAGTACCCCCCCCCCCACCTAACACATGTTCACAGTGCCCCATGCCCCTGGGGAAGTTGGGAACTGACTTGGGCCCATGATGGTGGCCATGCTCCTGGCCTTCCACCCTCTACCTTCAGACCATCCCTAAAGCAGATGTCACTCATTACGCACCATCTTGTGCCACTGAGTGTAGACCCAGACATCTTACCATGTGCACACCAGACAGCCACCACGGATCTGTTCCTTTGAATCTTCTTACCCATCCTTTTTTTTTTTTTTTAATTTTTTTATTTATCCATGATAGTCACACACACACAGAGAGAGAGAGAGAGAGAGAGAGGCAGAGACACAGGCAGAGGGAGAAGCAGGCTCCATGTACCAGAGCCCGACGTGGGATTGGATCCCGGGTCTCCAGGATCGCACCCTGGGCCAAAGGGCAGGCGCTAAACCACTGCGCCACCCAGGGATCCCTCTTTTTACCCATCCTAACCTGCACTCTCCTATCTATGCCTCAGTTTGCTACTCTGTGGTATTTTAAATACCATCTGCCTCTCAGCAAAGTCTCCTGTGTTTTCCTGGATTCACAATTATGTCGGACATCCATGCTTGCCAATCCCATTGGTTCAGCCACGACAATCTTTCCACATGCTAGATATCATTAAGATGCTTTCTCAGAGGTTCCTGAATTTCCCTCCTGTTCATTAAAATGCACGTTTCTCCAAGATGGAAGTGCTAGCCATTATTTTTCAATATTAATGTTATTGTTTTTCTGAAGCTTCTGTTGTTCCGTAACTCAAGGACCCCTTGTCGAATCCCATATGTAGCATGTTTATTAGATGTAATATTTTATCTCTCGGACTCAGTGCCTGACACTATCATTTCCTTCTTATTTCAATAAAAATGATCTCCTTCCTTGCGGTTCTGACAGGAGCTAATGGTTTTCTTTATCACAGGAGAAAGTAGGAATGAGGCAGTGCTAAAAGACAAAATGAACTGTATATACTTGTGCCTTAATTCAATTTATAGCATAAACTCCAATCTTAATCAAGTAACTTCATAACTTCAGATATAAGAACAACAACAACAAAAGCCACTGGGAGAGTCTAGGGGCCGCCAATTTTTCTGGATTTGCAGATTGTAGGTTTGAAAAACGATTCCAAACCTAACCATATGGAAACAGAAGGCACCTGCCACAAATGCTCATATGATTTTGGTATTCTTTCCTTCTTTCTGTTTTTCTTTCTTTCTTTCTTTCTTTCTTTCTTTCTTTCTTTCTTTCTTTCTTTCTTTCTTTCTTTCTTTCTTTCTTTTTGGTGTGTATATTGCAGAGTGGGGTGGGGGGCATTTCTATTGATGTTGTTTAATTAAGTGCTAATAGAATCCTGTACAACTCTCACTGACAGAAGCACAATATTACCTGTTTGATAAGAATTCTTTGCTGCGTGTAAATTCCAGGCAGATTCTTCCCAGCTTTGTAGCTTTATTAGGAATGAAAAAAAAAATGACATATTCAGTGCACAATTAGATCATGAACATTCCAGCAGGGAGCTGAGAGTTTTATAGAAAATGCCAAATAATTGTGCAAGTAAAGGAATTTTTAAAAGCACTACCCACATAACATATAGAGATGAAGATATGGGACAAGCATTGAAACCCTTACAAGTATTGAGGCTTGGATTGCTTGAAAAGGCAACTGGACGACAGAAGATCACCCCCTGGTGTAAGCATCTGTCGGCATTTGTGTGGAGGATCAACTATTTTGCTTGGTTCAGATCATACACTCTGAAAATAATCTGACGGGGTTCAGGATCCTGAGTCTGCCCCTGCCCAGCTGTGTAACCCCAGCAAACATGCCTTAACCCAGGCAAGTGTCAGATCCTATAAAATGAAGACACGAGAATGTAGCCCCTTAGCACACTGTCAGGATAAAATGACATGTCTGAACAATGTTTAGCTTGTGCCTGGTATAGAGTAAGAACCAATACATGGCAACTCCACTCTTACTCTATTATCTCGTTGCTGTCTTTGGTCAACATTGTTACATTCAGCCCTGGGGGTTCTGACTTGGAGTGGACTGGAAGACTCCATTCAAATGTCAAATTCACCAGCACTTATAAGGTGCCTACTGGGGCAGTGCCCCGTGGAAGGTGCTGTAGGGAATTCAGAGATGAGTTTGACATGATCCCTGACTCCCAGGGGCTCATTAGCACTAAGGGGAAGCGTTTGCCAACACCAGCAGTTGCATATTGATGGCATATCTCTACAGTGACACTTGGTAAGTTGCTGTAGTCCTATATGCTGTGGTTCAGGTAGAAGTGCTACTTCATAGAGTGTGAGCCCCTACAGGGCAAGACAAAGGCCATTTCTGAATCACTTCTGCAAGCCCCAGCATCCAGCCTGGATCACTCACTCATATGCTCCTTCAGCAAAATGTTTATTGAGGACCTGCCAGGTAGCAGGTGCTGGTGAGAATGCCGAGTGACAACGAAGGCATAGTTATGATCCTTGATCCTATGGACTCTGCATTCTACTCAGAGCAACAAATAATAAATAACGAGACTCTCCCATCATAGCTAGCAGGATATCTAGCACCAAACCTTGAAATCCAGTTGGTAATCAAGAAGTACTTACCGAGCAAATAAATGAAAGTAAACGGACACATGTATACAAAGTTTTCTCAAGTACATAATGACATGCCAAATAGAAATGCTCCAAGAGTTTATAACAAGAGGACATGAATTGATGTCAGGGTAATGGAAGCTTCTAAAGGAAGTGATGAGGTATGGGAATATCCTACTGTGTTGATACACAAGACTTCCAGTGAAAACTTCCCTTCAGCTAAGCTGTGGTTCTCCTAGACTTTCTGGCTCATAATTTCCCCTTCTTGCATTATAAACTCTGTTCCATTTGGTATGTCTGTCATCTGGTTGTGTAGGCATAAAGGTGAAGCAGGGCAGGGATTGAGAGTATAGATATTATCCTTCTTTGGGGACCCACACAGTGGGAGCTCTTGAGAGACCTGTCCAGTGAAAGTTCTGTCAGTGAGGTCACACTTATAAATATTAACACATTGCATGCCTCTGCTTATTTATCCATGGGTTGCACAGTAATTACATTTCCCCATGTGTCAAGGTCTGCTAGATCCTGAGCTACATGGTTGTAAAAAACAGGCTCCATTGCTTCCCTTGGCCAGTATCATTTTATAGTCTGAATACATCCTTTGTGAAGGCGGTCTGCTCAGTAGGGTGATGCTAAGTGGACTGAAACACAGTCTCTGCTTGTAGAGGGGTCCTGTCCAGAGGAATAAGCATCTGAGTTCAATACACCAAGGTGGCTACAATTTATGCCACAATCTCTGGTTTGCATCTCACCAGAACTGGCCAAGTTGGCTAGTGAGAAACAGAAGTGGGTGGGCCCTTTTCCATCATTATTTAAAAAAAAAAAAAAAAGGTAACAGGAAGAAACAAGGATATTTATACACAGAGATATGCAAGAGCTGGTGGGCTGAGTATCACTTGACGATGCTGACCTGACCATCAGTAGGACTCTGCAATTAGGATGGGACTCACTTTAGCAAATGTCTGCTGAATTCCGGTAAAGTTATTAAACGTGGTTCCTGGTTGATGTTACACAAAGAAAGTAAATTCATCATGACCTCAAGAAGCTTCTGAGCTGGTCCATCCACTGACCGCAGGTAAACTTACTCCTTGGTGCTTTCCATTTCCCAGTTTTGTTTGTTAATCCTTGGGGTCTTGCCATGAGACACTAAAATAGGGATGATTATCTCAAACAGCCATCATTTGTTGATGCCTACAAGGTGCTTTGTCTTTCTATTTTCTCCCACTTATAATACTTAATCTGCATCTTCCTGGCTGAGTGAACTTGAACATCTCACTGTCTGCCCTCCCCCCTTAAGTTATCCATTTGTGTAATGAAGGAAGTAATAGTTCCTACCAGATAGAACTGTGAAGATATGCAAGATAATGTAAGTGAAATTCTTAACACAATACCTGGTGCAGGCAGCCACAAGTCTCTATGAATGAGGATGATTGATGTTAATGATTGATCATTTTCTTTTTTTTTTTAATTTTTATTTATTTATGATAGTCTCACAGAGAGAGAGAGAGGCAGAGACACAGGCAGAGGGAGAAGCAGGCTCCATGCAC
This sequence comes from Canis aureus, assembly GCF_053574225.1. NCBI lineage: Eukaryota > Metazoa > Chordata > Mammalia > Carnivora > Canidae > Canis > Canis aureus. Next base: position 70,414,179 of record NC_135619.1, read on the forward strand.
CAGGAGCCCGACGTGGGATTCGATCCCAGGTCTCCAGGATCGCACCCTGGGCCAAAGGCAGGCGCCAAACCGCTGCGCCACCCAGGGATCCTGATCATTTTCATAAAAAAAAAACTATCAGAAACTTCTTTACTAGCACCACTCCATCAACCGAGAAGTTTCTAGAAAATTCCAGAAGGGCACAGGGAAAATTGAAATGGAGGAGAGAGAAGAGCACATAGAAAGCATGGTATTAGAATATATAGGAACTCAGTGGCTGCTCTGCATTTGAAAACTTCAATTCCATTTGTCTCTGTGGGGGTCTAAGCATCAATATTTCTTTTTAAAAAGCTTTACAGAAAGGGCTAAAACATCAGGTCTGCCTTTCAAGAAACAATTGTTGAAAGCTTGTACTGCTTATCTGTACTGTCTATTCTAGAATAAAACAAAAGAGGGAAAAAACATAAGGGAGAGTGGTGGGGTGAAATAGGCATCAAAAAAGGAAAGAAAAATGAATAAAGTTTATGAAAAACCATTAGAGCCAATTCAGTGCAGTAATTTTCTTATTTAAAATTCAGATATGCATAAACTACATATTTATAATATTACATCCCAGCGACCTTGTCTTTCTTCAATCTTTGTCAAACATTTCATAATAACTTTCACTGTATATTAATAAGATCAAAATATGTATTCCATGCAACAGGTTCTCTGTGTATTTTTATATAATTTTTCTAACCATTTATTTCTCCCTAAAACGTAATGCGGGGAGAAAAAAAACTATTGATCCCTTTGATTATTTTTCCATTTTCTCGTGGCCTAACCATATCAATAGAACCAACTGAAATGTGCTCAAAAAATCATCATCCCAGTGCCTTGATCATATTGCTAGGTGCATGTGACTCTTGGATTTATTTATTTATGGACTCTTTGAATTATACTGAAAGATGAATTGAATACTCAGTGTCCAATTTTTCTCTATTTTCAAATTTATGTTCAATGCAAAGTATAAACTGATTTATGTTCAAAACAATGTATAAACTGAAGACCTCATTTCCCCCAGAGTGTTCATGTATAAATTCATTAAAATAACTCCCTTCCCCCCACCCCAGTGATACTATTTATTACACACACACACACACACACACACACAAAGGAGCTCTCTTCTGCATTTTTCCCATCTTCATTGACTTGGTGCTTCATCATTTACCAAATGTCTGTGAGTTGAACAAGAAGTGATGTGAAATCCATCTTTTTTTCCTCCTTCTTCTTTTCTCCTGGCCCAATAAACATAAGCACAAACGGAGAGACTAGGAAAGAGAGACATAATGATGCAAGGGGCAAGAGGAGAAAGAGAAGAAGAAAAACAAGGGAGATGGGAGAGAGACCAAGGGGGAGAGAGAGCAAGCAGGCATGCGCCAGGAAGGAAAACTCACTGTGGTAGTGATGGATAACTGAAGTGAAGGTGTCAGGATGGTATTATGTAAATTACCAAGACAGCCAAGCCATGCACTGATGATTATAGAGGATGTGAGCAATGCTGTGGTCCCCAGACACTCGTGTGCCTTGTTATTTTTCTTCCCTCCAACTACCCTTGGGGTGGATGCTTCCTGACCCTGGTCCTTAGGAAAACAAAAAACAAAAAAAGAAAGAAAGAAAAGATAGAAAGGAAAAATCCTCTAAGAAATAACTTCCCCTTCACCAACACATATCTCTCAGCAACCCCAGTCAAGAAAGGGGGAATAAAAGGAAAAGAAATTAAAAATGGAGAGAAGAATGTGACAAGTCTCTCCTAGGATACTCCCCCTCTCTGGATGCCAACCGGACGTCTTCAAACTGCCTTTTGTGTAGATCAGTGAAGCATTTGGCTTCATTGAGTACCTCAGTTTCAAGGACAGCACCTAAAGGGGACAATCTGGCAGCAAAGAGAGTGTCTCTGAACTCATTCTTATTGGGGGATGAAGGATAGATTCCAACTATGGGACTCTGTTGATTGCAGGCGAGAGTTTACAAGCTCACAACTGAAAGTGTCCTATACAACTCTGCAATTTGTTTCCTCTCCCTAAATTAAAAATATATGAAAAATGAAAAAGAGTACCTCAACTGATGCTCAATATTACTTGGTTTTCATTCATTTATTTGTATTCATGTGTGTAAAATATTTATTGACTACTCATTGTATACCAAGTCCTCCCACCACAAATTTTTAGGACCACAAAGATTAACATCAGAGAGTTCTGGCTACTGAAGAATCATCAGCTTCATGGGGAAAACAAACACAGAAAGAGATCATTATAGAACAGCATAATACCAGCTTTAGTGGAGTCCATGGTTACTGGAAAAGAGTGACTGTCCTCCCCCACAGAGGATGCATTTGTCTGCTTCGTCTGTCTTCCTGGCCTGTTGGTCCTTGGAGTGAGCTAATCATGCCTGGTCTCTCTAGTTCAACCCCAGGGTTTACATTCATAGCATAGTCATGGAACATTAGCTTGTTTTATGATTATTTCGAAAAATGATGTTAAGCCATGGGATTTAAAAGCAAAAGGTTTAATTTAAATATAAGACTAATTCAATTATTCTTCCTTTTCCTCAACCCACCTTCACTGAACAACTACTGTCTGTGCTGTGGGGTGGGGGCAAGACCATGAACAAAGCAGACACCATCCCAGACATCGGGAAGTTCACTGCCCAGTGGAGAAAAGAGATATTCATTAAATAATCACACAAATTCACAAATACACACTGTGATGAGAGCTGGAAGGAAAAATAGGGTTTGCTAGGAAAGTCTCCTGAGACCTCATCTAGTCTGTCAAGAGAGCTTTGAAGAAATAATGGTCCAGCTGATCTCAGCTGGAGTAGGAGTTTACTTGGTAAGTGGGAGAAGAGGAGATGAGTCAAGCACCTGGGGCAGAGAGAGCACCATGTGCCAACCCCTGAGGTAACAGGGACACATTCAACTCTAGGAATTGAAAGAAAGCCAGTTGGCTGGAACAGAAGGAGAGCAAAGGAGAGGGGAGTGGAGTGAGGTAAGGCTGGACAGGTGGAAGGTGGCCTGGTCATAGAAGGTCTTACATCTCACTAAGGGAAAGCTACTGAAAGATTTTAAGAGGTCATATGTGTGGGTCACAGATTATTGGGTGAGGTGCCCAGAGGAGAAAACTGAGTGTACAAGACTGGTAACACTACTGTTGACCTCATGACCATAAGGGTGGCCTCTTCGACCATGCCACTGGCAAGACAGTGAGAAGTAGATGGATGCAGAGTAGTTTTTAGTGTGTGAAATTGACAGAAGTAAACAAGTGAGTGAATTGGGAAGAGCCAGCTCCCCATTGGAAGCAGTTCCGAGAATGAACGATGTTTTGATTCTGATATGCCCCATTGGATAAATGAGTCATTGACATAGCATATCATGGAAGCATACTCATATACTGACTGTATAAGCCAGCCAGTTACATTCCAGCTAGATCTTCCAATGTGTATCTAGCAAATACTGGTCATACTTGACCATTTCAGGCACACTGCTAATTCCACGTGGAGTACCAAGTTTATTTGTAATGTACGGAGGTGAGATTATGATTTTCATTTTTACTGACTTCATTCACTTAGGCTCTCAAGACTGTCAACAAGATGAAGAGGTCAACCTGTACCATTTCTCAAAGCCCAAGTGGAAAAGAGAGTCCCTCTTTAGAATTCTAATGAACTAATGAACTGTCAAACTAATGAAATGACTTGGGATGAGAATTGCACTTTGTGTTTAGGGCTGGAAGACCCTATTGATAGTGCCAAGGCCCCCGGGCAGCTGCGTGTAGCAAGTCAACAAGAATTTCTTTGAAGTTATGTGAATCTTAAACACTAGCACTGCCCTGCCCCAAGCCCCTATGTTGGCCCTCCTCTTGGAGCTGAGAGTCTTGTTCTCTTGAAGCTGAGGACTCAGCTAAATGGTCAGTTTCCTGGGTGCTCGCCTACTAATCCTTAGCTCTTTCAGATGGAGGGAAGGAACACCTATGATAACACCACCTCACCTGTGCAGCAGACCCTCAATTCATTTTGGGATTGAAGATTGATTTTAAGTGTTGAGTAGGTGACTTACAACCTCTAGGCACTGTGATTTCTTTGAATATCTTTTTTATGACTTCTCTCACAACGGGGCTCAAACTCAGGATTTTGAAACCCGGAAGTGCCACTCTTTCCCTCTCCCTCCTTTCAATGCTTCCACAGAGTCCTAATTAATAGCATCCTATCTGCCACAGTATCAAAATGACCCCTTTGCACACTTACTCCAGAATGTAGTGTTGAGTGTACAAGCTTCTCAAGCTGGTTTCTACTTGCTTCCACGTGTCCCCCAAAGCTTCATGGGTTTGTGCCAGGATCATGGCTAAAATGTTCTTAAGGAAGTATTTATGTTTTAAATTGGTTATTTTGGTTCTATGTGAGACCATTGACTCTAAGTCCTCATCTGCTTCCTAGGCCCCCCATATCATCTTAGTGCCATAGTGCTGAAAGAGACATGCAGAGTATCCCTAGGGGGACATGTTACTATTATTTTTCCTTTTTTCCATCACCGGAAGAAAAGAGCAAGTAATTCAAAGCTTAAACAACAAAAAGACAACTATTACTATGACTCCCATACCCTGTATTCTCAAAAGTACCAATGTAATATTGTATCTTCTCTGAATAATGAGCCCTTGGGGCAGGAGGCAGAGATCTATGGTATTTTTTGTTGGATTCCCAGCACCCAGTCTACCAACTGGCACATAGAACGTGATCAAAGAATACTGTTTGAAATGGATGACAACAACAATATCGACAAACTACTGATACTAAATAACTTTTTAAAAGAAGATTTAGGGCAGCCTGGGTGGCTCAGCAGTTTAGCGCCGCCTTCAGCCGGGGTATGATCCTGGAGACCTGAGATCGAGTCCCATGTCGGGCTCCCTGCATGGAGTCTGCTTCTCCCTCTGCCTGTGTCTCTGCCTCTCTCTCTCTCTCTCTCTCTCTGTGTGTGTGTCATGAATAAATAAATAAAATCTTTTTAAAAAATAAATCAATAAAAGAAGATCTATTTGGAAATGTTAAGAGTTATTACCTTTATTACTAACTGTTTATTATGTGCCACACACTAAATACTACATGGGCTTTGTCTCATCTAATCACTAGAACTTCCTTACCAAGCAGGGTCTCTCTGATCAGTCCCATTTTCTAGATGAGGACTTCAAGGCTCAGAGATACTAGATCATTTGCCCAAATTCACTGAACCAGTTCAGTGGCACTCCCAGGATCCAAGGTCAAGTGTCCTTGCTTCTCAAGTCTGAGAACTTAGTCATGATGCCATACCTGATTACCATTCTCTCTATTATCTCTTATTAACATTATTTATTAATCAGAACACAGCAACAATTTATATTAGTTACTATTAGCCATAGCCATATGCATAGCATTAAAAATGTAAAACATTCTCAAACATGAAAAACTTCAAGGAAGATAGAATTGGAGTGTGCCTTTGAAAAAGTTAATGATGAAACCCAGTGAGGCAAAAATGAGTCAAAAGAATAATTCAGGAAAGAGGAAACTTAAATAAAATTACTGGAAGTGAGGACTGAATCCATTTAAATAAAAAACTTCCACCAGACATCTGGAAAAGTCCTGATGGCAGCATGCATATCAACAAACCCTCAACAAAGCACAAATGATGGTGTACCTAACAAAAAATTATGAAAGATGGAGAAGAGCTGAGAAAGCTTAAGATAGTTAATGGAATAGTCTATGGAGATGAATTAATCAATATGCTTAAAACTAATAGATAAACAGAAAAAAATGGCTCCAATATTTTAATATTTTGAGAGATCTCTTCAAAGGAAATAATCTAAAAATAAATAAAATTTAAGTTCACAGAGATTTTCTTGGGAATATTATTTTTAATAAAACAAAAGGAATAAGGAAAACCTATACAAATAATCACAGAGCAAAGAATAATTAAATTCTGATAGAGTGGAATCATAATTGCAAAAACTGAAAATTGCTTATGTTATTCACATAAAATGAGAAAAGTAGAATGCCTATGTGTCCACTATCTTTGAAAGTGTGTAAAAAGTTGTATGCATAGAGAGAAAAAGTTTAAGGATCACCCTCTCACACCCTCCTCCACACATACGTGTATGCCAATAGCTGGTGGTGGCCTGCATTTTGCTTTCTACACTGTTTTCTAAATGTCCTGGGCTGAGCTTGATAATATAAGCATCTATAGCACAGAGCAAGTTTTCAGCAAGGATTTTCAACAAGTGAATAAATGAATGGATTTCTTGCTTCCCACTCCACAGCCACCTTGCCCACCATCTTTATAAACTAGTATGTTCTTGCTACATTGCCTGGTAAACCTAGAACCCAGTGGCTTCCTGATATCCCTGTCAACATTTTTTGAACTTCCTCAGTGGTTCAATCAGTGAGTGCTTTGCTTTCCAAGATTGGGGCATGTGCACACTAGCAGGAAAACAGGTCCTCATCAAGGAAATCATTTTATGATCTTTAAGATCCCCATCTAAAGATTATACTATATAACCGTAAGGGGCAGATAAGAAGTCCCTGGAGACTGCCATTTTAATCTTATTTGCTTTAGTAGCTTGGAGACCCTGACCCTTGTGGAATCAGAAATAGAAAATCAAGGACATGAAAGCCACATGTTCTGTTCCTTAATCTAGTCCTTTCATTTTCCAGATGAGAAAATAAACTGAAGATTTCAATGATTCATCTAAAGCAACGTGTTGTGTTGGTGAGTCATTCAGAGATGTACTTAGAGGGCCAAAGTTCTCTTGCAATGTTTGTTTGACAAATGATTAAAAATCAGGTGCACTTAGTGGTTAGCAGAGGAATAAGATAGGTGCCCAATGGTAAGCACAGACAATGCCGGGAGAGCACCTAGGGGCTGTGGGCAGAGCTCTTGGGTGATGAGGGTGAAAGGGAGGGAGGAGAACCAGTCAATTGCAAAGCCAGGATCCAGGTCAGCAAGAGTTCTTAAATGCACATAGATTGCAAGAATGCCCCATATGCTTGATACCCACATGGCACCCACTGCATTATCATTGGGCAAGTAGATATGAGTCAGATATGCGTCAGCACAGTCCCCTACAGGAAAGGGCTCATGGTCTATAGCAACCAAGTGAGGCCAGCCATGGTTGTGCCAGGTGAAATGGAAGGTAAACCTAAGGTCTCTGATGACCAGATCCAGAGGTTGAGGGCTGTGCCAGACTCTCCATGGATGACGACCCACCGTGTTCACCTCACTATCAAGGCTGATGCCTAGATCAAGTTTAAGGCCATGGTACCCAGTTCTTGGGCTCAGCATCCAGCCAGAATTCTGGACTCCTGAATGGGGCACCTTCCTCTAAAACTGTTTTCAATTTTTTAAATGCTTATAGTATATGCTACCTTTTAATCTTGGAATGTCCTCGGTGGGCATTTCTATGTATATGTCAATATGTTCACAATAAAATGAGCAAATAACATAAATGAGAAGAAAGCTATGAGAAATAAGTCTATTTGTTGGGGCCCAAACATCCACTGTGGCTGTGCAGTATATAAAATATTAACCTTATTGCCGGCTTTTATTTTAATAAGAATCTCTTGGACTAAATAATGGGAACCAAGTACAGTAATATACTTTCCAACAATGCTATGGGCAGCCCCCTGGGACTATCAGGGGGGACTTGGTAAGTGACACTTGTACAGGTTTAAATTTGAAATTGCATTTAATTTGTATGTCCTATTACTTAGTTGAAAACATGTACCTCTAAGGCAAATGCAGACGGAAATGGGCATCGAGCTAAAAATATTTGAGAGGCAATAATTTGCCTTAATGGCATCCACACCTAGATGGGGAAAGTAATGAAGCATCTCAGGGGAGGTATTTCTTTGGCTTAATTTGTTTTCACGCTGTTACCAAGTTGTCAACCTAAGGACTGTACTGAGAGTCTGTCCCTGAACTTTTCTTTTGTTTCCACTCCTCTTGAGCACACTCCATCCCATGCACTTCCTTCCATTTACTTATGCAGCATCCGGTGTTTAGGGTATAGTAGGCATTATTCTAGAAAGAGGGACACAGCCGTAAATAAGAGAGGCCCAGTGATCGGTGATCAGTGGCCAAGCTGGGCCAAAGTTCTTATCCACATTGTGTTACCTCATTCCCTTTCCCCATGACCCTCCCTGGGGTGATTGGAGTTGCAGACCGGGTCCCAGAGGCTGTGGCTGGCAGTCGTGTAAAGAAGAGCAGTTAGAAATGGTGAAAAACACAGGGAGAGGCAAGCATTCACCCTTAGCAAGTGGCAAGGGTCAGGCCAGGGAAGGTGGATTCTCTAGTCAGGTGCAAGGGATAACACCAAGGATGCCAATGGAAGGACACGGGAGTCAAGACAGAGGGGTGAGCTCAGTCCCTCCAGGGCTGGGGACACTCAACCCTGTTTCAATGCTTGCTGTCCACAGAGGGTGAGGGGCAGCCCATCATGGCTTGGACAATTCCAATGAATGTCAAATATTCAGCTGAGCACTTTAAAAACAAGCCATTAACACTGCACTGAAATGGAAGGCCAGCCTAAACATCCACAAGTTTACACATATCTAGCTACTGGGACGCCCCACCAGGACATCAATACAGACCTGTGAACCTTCATTATATCCTACAGAAGAATTAAACTGGAAAATCCTGTTGTTGCCAGAACCAATCCCAAATTTTGCTGTCTAGTTTACTCATGCTCCTTCCCTTCCCATCTACCAGCCCAAACCCTATTTCACTAGTCATTATGAGAGCTGCAGCTTCAGGCATGTAGTCCTCCCTGCTACGGGGGCAGCCACAAGAGGTCCTAGGCTAAGGAAACAAGGAGGCAGCCTGAGGAAAATGATATAATCATCTAAAAGATGGGGTTCCTTCTCAGGATCCCCTGGCCCCTACAGGTTCTATCCTTTACTCTCCCACAAAATACGTATCTCCTTTGACTTAAGCTACCCAGTTGTGGCTTCTGTTGCTGGTAGCCCAGAACCCTCATTTAGAAGAGACCCATACAAACCATAGACACAGTGACTTCTTCATCGAATTATGGCCATAGCCCACACTCTATGTAGGACACTTCAACACTTACTTTCTCACTAGCTAGGAAGATAGATGCTGCCCTACATAAGCTGTGAGGGGGCACATACCTGATTCCCCACCTGTTCCTCAGGGGATCAGAACTGAGCCTGGCATGAAACAAACACTATAAGTTTGGAAGAATAAATAAATGCTTGCTGTCAATTCAATTAATACTTATTCCTGAGTAAAATCAAACAATTCCTAGGGTGTCTTCAGAACAAAGAATGTAGTAAAGAGGTCTCATGTGGAAGACAGGACAGCATCACAGAATAATAGAGGATGGACTTAATGAGAAAGCCTTAGCTCCTAATCCAAATTCTATCACCTATAGCAGCTGTGTGATCCAGGAAATTCACTGTAACTGGGCAAGGCTGGCTTTCTTCATTTGTAAGATAAGGTTTGTGTTATTATCCACCCTGTAGTGTTTGGGTGAAATTTAAATGAGATAAACCATGTTCAGCACTCAGCACAATGTCCAACTTACAATAAGTGGGTAGTAAATAATAGCTATTATCAAGAGTGGTGGTAGTATATGATATCCAAAAATATACTCTAAATTTTATTAAGATAATGCTAGGCTTCCAAGATTGCACTGGAGCAAGAGCATTGCACAGGAGGTTTGAAAGGGCTAGTCCTGGACGTGGCACTCCACTTCGGCTCCCATTCCATTGGCCGAAATTCAATTATATGGCCATCCCTAACCACAAGGGAAGCTGGAGAATGTAGTTGAGTTATCTGGAGAAAAAGAGGAAGGCAATTTGGTGAACATCAGGAAAGTCTCATCCACTTAGAATCCACTATTCTATGAAAATCAGGACTTGAACCCAAACCCCAGAGTCTACATTATGGGTTCCTACATAATACTGCTCCTGCTGCCCTCTCTGTTTGGGCAAAGAATGGGCTCCACGGAAATGATGCTGTTGAGGTAGTCATAGGGATTTACCTCTACAGAGGTAGCAGGACAGCCAGATAAACTGAAGAGCATCTTCCACCATCGATGGTTCGCCCACGTGGCAGGGTTTTAGGGACATCACCAAATGTCAGGGAATCATAGGAGAAACGTTGACTAGAAACAATTATGGGTCTTAAGCAAAGCACTTAATTTCCATTTGGTATTTTCCTTGTCTGCAAAGCAGAACTGCCATCAGAGAAGATATTTCTAATGTGTTTGGAACTGGCCTGGTGGATAACAAGCACTCAAGAAATGAAATCATTTTTCTTGTGGTTTTATTTCTACACCAGGAGAGAGGAAAGACTTTTTCTCTCCCACTTTTCCCTGCTGGTAGGGTCAGGGATTCAAATATGATGGAACTCTGAATTGCTGGGCCAGGCCTGTTCCTGACTCTGCCTGTAGCTAGGCACAGAATCAAGCTACGTCTGGCCCCCAACCTTTGCCCCTAGTTCTGAGACTTAAATTATCTCCCTGTGTTCAAATGCACTTCATTGTCTCCAATTCAGAAAGCACATACCCTACTCCTTCCTCAACAAGTGTTTTCCTATCGGTTGTCTGCGGCTGCCTTCCACGTGTCACTCAGATTTCAGCTGTTCCTGGGTTGTGCATGCCGATTTTGAAGCAGGACTAAAATAGCCATTCCTGTTCCCCAGAACGAATCCATTTGCACCAAAGGTATAATGAGAACTGCAGATTTTGCTAAAGCTTTCATACCCAACAATACACTTTAAAAATCCCATCAAACATGTCCACTTGACAAAATCCCCTCTTCTCTGCTACATCATCAAAAGGATTCATTTCCCTACCCTTCCCTCATTACTCAGCTTTGATAGTTCCCGTTTCCTTCTGCTGGTATCTTCTCCTTGAGAATCCCAATTGGCCCACCTGCTTTTGTGAAGAAATTTCCAGCCTTTTCTCTGCCTCTGTCTTGATAGTGCTATATCCACATCTTCCTAAGAGTCTATAGACAACAAGGTGCTCATGATCTATCCTCTTTAGAAGACACTGAGTGGCTAATTAAATTGTTCCGCGTTGCATGCATGGAGGGCAGCCACGATTCAGAGAGAATTGGTGTATGAACCAAAGTCATAATTCTCCTAAATGTGAATCTCAAACTAAGTGCTTTTTTCCCCCTCTAATCTCTTCTTCCACTAAATCATATGGTCTTTCCTTCAGAAATCAGACTACAGGTAGGGTCTATATGTTCTGCCCAGTTCTGTGCAATGAAGTTAGGTTGGTTGGATGCCACATGCCCTCCTGGGTCTCATCACAGGGAGAGTTTGGCTCCCTCAGGCCAACCATGTCTACAGCTTTTAATTTCAACTATCACTGAATTCATTCACTGACAGCTTTTTTTTTCTTTTTCTTTTTTTTTTTTTTTTTTTTTTTTGGAAAATCAATCAATCAAAAAGAACACGTCTCTTAATGAAAGCACTTTAAAACATTTTAAATGCACACCTTCGGGTTCTGAAAGCCCACAGTGCACATTTTTAGCTCCAAGTGTTCCAATTTGGATGGTTGGAATTTATTCCCTAAAGAAGTTTGCCCACATGGGAAACTTTTATCCATGTGTTTTCTGAAAAAGAAAGCAAGGGAGTGACTTGATCAAAATGGATGAAAATATGTATCAAAATGGAAGGATGTGTGTATTTATGTTGCCATTTCACTTAAATTGATAAATGCTGGGGTGTAATAGGTCTAGAGAAATCAAAATTAAATCACTGAAAATGCTTATGTACAGAAGGTTATTGACGCATTAAAATCCACAGTTGCATTGAAAATTTAGTTGCCCTTATAGTTGCCCTTTATGGAAAAAAAAATCTCAAAAAGTGAGACTTAAGATCTCCAAACTTATATCTCTTTTTTGCTCATTGAAACCCATAGCTGTCTAACTTAATTCTTGGAATGTTTATAAATTGAACACGGGGGTGGGCAGATAAAAATTTCCAGGATGCTTTGAAAAATGATTGTAAACTGAGATTAGTGATTCTAACATGTGGTCTGCAGATCCTGGGGAATGCTTGAAACTCTTTCAGTGGGTCTGGGATGTCAGGACTGTTTTTGAAGTAGTACCAAGATGTTCTTTGCTTTTGTTTTGTTTTTGTTTTGGGGGGGTTGTAGTTGTTGGGGTTTTTTGCTTTGTTTTGTTTTTTACTATATCGGCGTTTGCATTGATGATGCAAAGCAACAGTGGGTAACACTCCTGGCACCTCAGCATCAATAAAGGCAGTGGCATCAAACAGCTTTAGTAGTCTCTATTCTGTTTCCAGGTTTATTTAAGAATATCCTTCAAGAAACTATAACAATTACTAGTGTGTCCTGACCTAGAAGTGCAAGAGCTTATTAGTTTTCTAGTGCTGCTATACAAATTGCCACAGTGGCTTGAAAGCTACACAAATTTATTTATATTCTAATTCTATAGGTCAGAAATCTAATGTGGATCCCACCACATGATTTTAATCAAGATGTCAGCAGGGATGTCTCCCTGCCTGGCAGGTGCAGAGAAGAATACATTTCCTGGTTTTCCCCAGCTTTAGAGGCTGCCTGCATTCCTTGGCCCATGGCCGCCTTCCTCCACGGTCAAAGTCAGCTGCACTACATCTCTCTATGTTTATCTTTCATAGCCACATCTCCCTCTCTGCCTACAGCCAGGAAAAGTTCTCCACTTAGGGACTGATATGTTTAGGCCAACCAAAAATATCCAGGATAATCCTCCATCTCAAGATCCTTAACTTAATCACATCTGCAAAACTCCTTTTGTCATGTAAAACTCGTGAAAACATGCACAGCCTCTGAGGATTAGAATGTGGACATTCTGAGGGGCCATGATCCTATCAGCACAAAGCCTTTAATAATATTCTGACTGATGAAATGGGGGGTATGCAGAAAGCACTTCTGTTACACACTGAAACATGAAGGCTATCTCAAGGAAAGGCACTTGTGTAACTAAGTTGTGAACTAAACCAATCTTTTCTTCGTGAAATACTACTTTTACTTGAAGCAGCAAGTTACAAACCATGATTATTCAGATCTTAGGGCTTGATGGAGACATTTTTTTTTTTTTTTTTTTTTGGAATTGAACAAAATGAGTTTGAAGTTTTTACCTGAATAAAAACAACCTATTGTATTTGTTGCCAATAATAAAATTAGAGCTTTCAATTTAAAATTAGAACTTTGGATTTTGGGGGCACCTGGGTGGCTCAGCTAGTTAAGTGTCTGACTCTTGATGACAGCTTAGGCCATGTTCTCAGAGTTGTAAGACGGAGTCCTGCGTCAGGCTTCATGCTCCAAACTCAGTGGGGAGTCGGCTTGAGATTCTCTCTCTCCCCCTCCTTCTGCACTTCCCCCCACCTGTTGTCTCTCTTAAATAAATAAATAAAATTAGAACTTTGGAAAACTTACAGGTATTATCATGAGCCTGATCCCTTTCCAATATCAAAGACTTTTCTAATGACCTTAGTGGTGATATCAATGAAGGTGATTTTTTGCCAATGCATAAATGAATGTTCAATATTTGGAAGATTTGCAAGGCTCAGTGAACCAGTATTTCCCCAATGACAGATATATGATGTTTCTAAGTCATTTATGAAATCTATCATTGATTACATTTAAAGTTTGACACAGATCAATAGATTTTAATATAACGGCATAAAAAGCTCATTGATATGATTTCAGATTTCACATTACAGCTAACTCTTTAAGAAAACATCACTTGTTGAATTTTGGAGTAATATCAAAGAAGAAGATCCTAAGTTATCAGAAAAACTATTCAAATACTCCTCACAAATATGTGAAGCTAGATTTTCTTCATATACTTCAATCAAAATTACCTGTCACAAGGTGAGACATGAGAATCCAGCTCTCCTCTATTAAGCTAGACATCTAGAAGATTTACAGGAATATAAAATAATGTCATTCTGCTGGGTGATATTTTTGGTTGAAACCCCGTTATGTTTTATTACGAACATCTCATTTCTATTATTAAATGGATTTATTATTATTTTTAAATGAATTAATAAATAGTTATCCTAGATGTTTGTTTTAATTTCTAATATTGCAATACTATTAGCTATAATCCACATGAGCAAAGCCATTTGTGTTCTTAATGATTTTTAAGAGTGTAAAGTGAGACTCCCAAATTTAAAAATTACCATATTAAATAATATCAGGGATAAAATTATTAAATAGAAATATCCCATGAATTGCTTCAACCAAGGAGACAAGGAGTCTATGTTTCAGATTACTGGGGAGTCTCTTTACATGTAGAACCCAACACAAAAAGTGATACTGTATACCACAAGGAATGGAATGTGTGGCTTTCAATGGTCAGTGCAGCAGCTGAACTCTGATCTGGCCAGCAATGTTCCGGGTTTTCTTCTTCAGATCATGTGTCAAGCCACAGCCATATCTACAGCAAATTCACTGGGATATGTAAATCCTGGTCTCTGCAGTATATGAACCTCCCTCTTGGTCTTCCCATCCCTTATAAGAAGCCTAGAAATGTATTTAATGTCAGTTAACTCATATGGAGTAAATGGCACATAAATGTAAAGAGTTTCATGGCATTGAACCATGTTGAGGTAGTGACCAGGGCCAAATACCTGATAAGGTGCATCAGTGGTGGTCTAGTGTCCATGGGTAATCCTCAGTGGGTCTGCAAGTGGTGTGCCTTGTACATGTTTTCGGAAGCATTCGTAGCAGTTTTTATCAATTTTTCAAGGAGGCCCTCCAAAACAAGTTTAAGAGCCACTAGATTAATGTTTCATTTACCACATGCTTTTAGCTCATTTTTGCTCCCACAGCATGTTGTTTTTTGGTCTGCCACCACTATTAACACACTCTGAAGAATGACCTATGTTATAATTAGTGAGTGAGCCTGACCCACTAGCCTGTGAGCTCTGGTGAGGTCAGAGACTGTGTCCTACTCATCATTAATCTCCTGTATTTACAAATATAATAGGTGCTCAATAAATTCTGTCAAATTAAATTAAATTATCTCATTTACATTTAATCATATGTACATTCAAAATGATAAATTTTTAAATAAGCCCTACACAAATGATATACACTCACACAGATATGTATATGTATATACAAATCACTTTTATGTATGTAAAGCAACTGGCCCACATTTATTCATTATCTATTAATTGAGCCCATGTGTCAAGCCCTAGAGACAAGTAGCTAAAAGAGACATCCTTTCTGCCCTTGAAGAGCACACCATATAACTGAGGTTGTAAGTGGGGAGATTCACAAGAATAATACATTGTAACTCAGGGACTTTGGGAAGCCAGGAGGACTCTTAGGAAGCCAAGAGTAGAAGGTCACCCAGCCTGAAGATGAAAGAAATCATTGAAAGCCTTGAAAGAAAGAAAGAAAGAAAGACCTTAAAAAAAAAAAAAGCTCACATACACATAATCAAGCCAACAGCCCCTAGCTTCAGAAACACCACTGATTTGTGTAAAATTCTTGGATGAGTCCTTTCTATTAGTGGATCCTCAATTTTCACTTCAGGATAATTAGTGGATAAGACTAGATCAGTAGTTCTCACATATTGCTGAACATTAGACTCACCTGGAGCACTATTAAAAATAGTCTTGCTCAAGCCCCATGCTCAGAGATTGAGATTTATTGATCTGGATGGTGTCTAAGCATTGGATCTTTTCAAAGACTCTACGAGTGATTCTACAGAGAACGACCGAACTAGTTAGGATGTGGTTTCATTCATTCATTCACTTCCCTACTCAGTCTCTCATTTATTCTTCTACCCATTGATCACAAAATCTTGTGGAATACCAAGCATTGTACACTATTTTTGAGATAGCAAGAACAGGTCCACCCTTGTGCTCATGGAATTCGCAATTCAGCAGGCACTTGGATCAATGCCTCTCACTTCTCTTAGTCCCACTGCCTAATTTTTCCTATATTCTCACTATCACAACCTCAAGACCAACTTACTCTAAATCCCTAAATATCGTTACACAATCACATGTACACCCATAGCTCAAAGTGGAGTTCTGACCAGATTATTTTCTTATTAATTTGGTCCCAGAAACAATGTTCTTATTTCAGCATATATGTCAAATATTCCCTTTGAGGATTAATTTACTTAGAACAATTCTTTATCTAAATGCTGTCAGTTTGAAATAACCAAACAGTGTAGCCTCCTGGCTTTGTGGTCAGTTAGGATAGTTCACTTGACCTTCCTGAAACACAGTTTTCTCATCAATAAAATGGGTGTTGGAATCTCAGTACCACTTCTAACTCCAACAGGCAGGGCCAAGTGAAATTTTGCATGTGGAAGAACACTGTATTAGTGTATTATAAAAGCATCAGTTACCAAAAAATATTAATAGGTGCTATTGATCAAGCCCCATTAAGTACTGTATTACACACATTACAGAATTTATTGGATTTAAATCTTAAAAGAAATTTGTGAGGTATGTACCAAGATCCCCATGTTATAGATAAGGAAACCAGAATCCTTAGAGGCTGATTAACTTGCTCAAGGTCAAGTGACTGGTCAGGAGCAGAACAAGGATTTCACTGTTGATGGTCTCATTTGGGTGGTTTTATGCTTCATCAACACACCATTCTACTTCCCTAGAAAGTATCATCGTTCAACTAGAGTTGCTAATTTCTCCAGGATATACCAAAGTCTCATCATACCGCGTGGGACACCAAAGGGCCCTCAATAGAAGAGGGAGTTGCTTGAAAGCATATCCTTTGCATACAGGAACCCCTGTTCTGATTGGAAGTGAAGGATACCAGGAGTTGGGGACACAAACAACCTGATCGATGTGGGCACAGAGTTTCCAGACCTCCAGAGTGCCACTCCACTGACAGCATCTTGGGCCCTGACTCCGATTAAGAACAGAGCAGGCCAGTGTGTGTCCTACTAAGCTATGGCTGCTCTGCCATTTCATGGAGAACTTAACCTTGCAGCTGCAGGTCCTGGAAGTTCAGGAAGGGCTGGGCTCAGGAGATGGGATGCAACTGTGAACCAGGTGGTAACCTGTCTGTCCCAGCCCACCCTAAATTAAATAAACAACTGGCACTACCCCACAGGGGATAGTTAGTGCTTCACTGCATGTTCCAGTGAAGAGAAGTTAACATTACACCTTTCCCTATTATACACTGCTTTGTAATCCTATTTGAAGATCAGTTGTGTAGAATTTTTAAGATCATATGAAAAATATATTTTAATCTCCTTCTCTGTTTGTTGCAGTATTCCTAAACTTTTTTGCAATATTATCTCATTTAAACATCAGAAAAAACTTATGAAGTATATATGATACTACACATACGAAAACTGAGCTTTGGGGAGGTTACATAAAATTTCCAAGTTTTCGACATTAGGAAGTGTCAGATTTGTGTCTGGAATTCAGATACGTCTGAAGCACATGCCCATAGGCTCTTTCCATTAAACTTATTTCAATAATTTTGCCTTCACTCTAAACAAGCTTGAAACATCTTTGGAATTCCTTTAGAGTCAATTTCCAAGCGAGCCATTACCTTATGAACATACCTCAGCTTTGATTAATAGCCGTATAACTAAGCTTCTGTGTTTCAACAATGGCAACCTTATTGAAATAAGTACCTAACTTCCCTTGGTGAATAGTTTGAAAGGCACAGATCCATTTAGATAAATGCAATCTAAGCCAATTCTGTCCTATAGAATTTTCTATGATGATGGAAATGTTCAATGCCTGTGTTGTTCAATATAGTAACTGTGAGTCACAGGTGACTAGTAAGCACTTAAAATGTGGCCAGCATAAGAGACTCTTAACTCTAGGAAACAAACTGAGGGTGGCTGGAGGGGATGTGGAAGGAGGGATGGGGTAACTGGGTGACAGGCATTAAGGAGGGCACTTGATGTGATGAGCACTGGGTCTTGTATGGAACTGATGAATCACGAAATTGTACCCCTGAAACTAATAATACAGTATTTATAATTTAAGTTGAAATTAAAAACTTTTAAGAACCAAAAGAACTGACTTTCAAACTTCATTTAATTTTAATGAATTTAAAATTTAAATAGCCTCAGGTGGCTAGCGACTACCATAGTGGCTAGTGCCGTTATAAGTGAGGTGTTAATAACAGCCACAACAACATTGAAAGCAACCAATCTTGCCATCTTGAAGTGATCGCCTGTGTGTGCCATGAGAATAAGAAGTCAACTGGATGGCTTATTGCCCTATGTTCACACATTCTGTGCAGGCCAAGCCTTTAGTTTATTAAAATGCACCTCTGGGGGAAACAGAGACCTTAATACCCCATTAGAATTGTTGGAAAGAACTATAGAGTTATGGCTGGAAAAAGCCAGGCACAGTTTGAAAAGTGACACCAGAAGAGACACAGCTATGCATTGGGCCATGTAGTAACTTGGAGTCTGAGTTCCTCATGGAGCCCGGGCTCCTAATCTTTTCTTCCTCTGTCTTAACACACCACCAGCTCCTCCTCCAGAAGCTGAATTGATAGGCCTGTCTTCACTTCAAAAGGGTGACGGGCGATTCAACACTGGATCAGCCAATGTGTGGTCTTTGAGCTGAGCCTCCAGGAACCAAAAGGAGACACCATGTTCCCCAAACGGAAAGGTACTCATGATCCCACAGAAGAGAGTAAGTGAGGGTCAAGCCTGGGAAGCAATAACCTTTCCTCATAACCTGCTTGCACCCTTCCATGTTAACATACTGTGAACGGAACAGAAGTGACAAAACCAATCCATCACCCCAGAGCCAACGCAAAGAGGAATAGAGAGGTTAACAGAAATTGATGACATCCCCGCTGGAATTTTACACTGATTCGGCCAGCCCTACGATTGAAATAGACAAAGATTTATAGTCCGAGCGAGGACGCTGGCTCCTCTTGATTGCCTTGATTTTTTTTATGCGCTCCTGCATATTTATTCCCAAGCTCATCACCGGCTTGTAGCATTAGAATGCTGATTTGATTTTACATTCCAAGAGGAGCAGGCATTATGCAGCCATTTGCATGATGTGAGAGAAATCACCAGAACGTTTTCTGATATCAGCGGCCAAAATGATCACTAATGTTCACCTGCAAAAGCAGGATTGTGTAATATTTTTTTTTAAATTCAGATCTCCTTTTGCTTCTCTCAGTATAAAAATAAAAAAGAGGAATTATTCCATATCCTGTGGATGAGAAATTGTATTTTGTCATGCCTCCAAGGGCTACAGCGGCACTGAGCTTTTATGAATTCGTTTGATATCAGGGCTATGCGTTTCGAGTTCCAACACAAATCCCCCCACCCTCCATGACATTATTACTGAAAGCTTTTATCAGTTCATCGTGACAGAAAATTGATTATTATCCTTGACATTTGATGGATAGCTTTCATAAAAGGACTTTTTTTTTTCTTATCCCTTTTTTGGATTTCATGTTGGCCTATAAAGTACCCCCTCTAACAACAACAACAAAAAACTTTCTTAAGACACGAAGAGAATTTCTCAGTTCTCTGATAAATCTTCCTCTAGGCATTTGCAGTGGAGGACCAAGTGTCTAAGAAAAAAAGTTGAAGGGAAAGTCGGATCTGAACTTGCTGTTCCATCTACCGTGTATCTGGCAAGAAGTAGGGAGGACCCGAGAGACAAGCCCCTGGGACTCTCAGATAAGATTTCAAGGCTGAGCCATTCCACAGTTTTATATTCTATCACCATGAGCAATTCTACCTCTGACCATAAATTAGAAAGCAGATGGAAGGGCACTGTTTAAGCTCTAGTTTGCATTCAAAGAACATCTAGGTAATGTTATCTTTGGCTGTATCAGGTCAATGGAGTCTAATAACTAGAGTGTAATAATCATTTCTCATTGCGTTTGTGCAGTTGTACCCACTCTCTGTTTTTCTGTCATAATTTTGTGAGAAAGACTGTCTTTTCCCTCCTCTCCAAGAAAGCATCTGAGGTCTGGAGAGTGGAAGGATCTTGATAGAGGTGCCCCGGCTCGTGCATGGAAAAGATAGACCTCGGACCTGGTCGTGCTGACATGAAATCCAGTGTGCATCCCCTATCTCATGCCTCCTTCTGAGTAGATTGTTTGAGAGAAGCACAGCAGCCATCATGTCTAG
Source organism: Canis aureus (assembly GCF_053574225.1). Classification (NCBI taxonomy): domain Eukaryota; kingdom Metazoa; phylum Chordata; class Mammalia; order Carnivora; family Canidae; genus Canis; species Canis aureus. The sequence goes on from NC_135619.1 coordinate 70,434,312, forward strand.
GAATATATATATATATTTTTTTTTTTTTTCTCTTTTCTCAGCTCCGTCATCCACTCAAATAGAAGCATGCAGACACATACACACAAAGGTCACATGCAGGAAAAACAGTCAAGTCACAGTGAATCTCCAACTCCATACTCTTGCTTCCCTCTGTCATTTTCCTTGACTTGACAATATTTTTCTGCTCTACTCCTGTCTCTCTACAGGCACCCAGAAACCATGATTTGTTCAAATCTGAGCAATGTCATATTAGCTTTTTTTGGAGAACCTGGGGCAGAGCAGCCCAACAGTCTTAGAAGTCAGGGACAAGCATCTGGGGAGCAAAGGTTCTAATCTATGTAGCACCCTCACTAATATACAGAGTGTTAGCAGATGTCCCATTTCATCTACATATTTGGAGAGGAGAATCCAAGCACCTTTTTGCAGACGGGGGCCTCTAGAATGTTCAGCAACTAGCTCAGTGTTTGACAGGGGCAGGAGCAGCAAAGATCCAAACCCACCTCTTCCAGGATTCCCTTTTGCAACCTCCAGTTTCTTTCTATACAAACACATTTGCAATTCACACCCCTTTAGAGTGCCTTTAGGTTCTGTTAGGCATTTAAATCCTACCCCCCCACCCCCCCCCCCGCAGAATACCTCCTTTGGAAAGCAATGGCATTTCTCACTTAAAGCAGGAAATCATTATTACGTAAAAGATGAACTTCATCTGAGACTGTTATGATATATACACAGGAACTTACCTACTTAGGAAAAAACACTTAGGTCACCAGGGAACTAGAAAGTCACCAATTTTCCTTATTTTCCCCATGACCTCACTTTATGCCTGTTGGAAAATGCACTTGTTCCTACAGTCCCTCAGGGGTGTTATAATGAGAGCTGATAGTGTATTAGAATTAATAGAAACAGTAGGTGTCTAAGGGAAGAGGAGACTTAAAATAGTTCATTAAGTGTAGGAGGTAGAAAACTTTATTTGATGAATCAAATGGTCTTCATTAAAAGTGAACTTTTCCTGGGAACTAGAGGTGCCACTTAAAAATACATTTTTTCTTATTAAGAAAAAGAAATTAATATCTGATCATTATAGAAAATTTGGAACATATAGAAGTGCACTCAATTAAAAAAAACACACACACACTTGTAATTTACATGCCCCAAAATAACCACAATAACTGTAATTCCTGGAAGGATTGTTTTTTGGGTTTTTTTTTTTTCTAAGTGTTTATGTGTGCTTCTGTGAATTACCAAATTAAGATTATATGGTAGGTATTGTTTTTTATACTTTTGAAAGAATTTTACTAAGCATTGCATCCAGAGTCTAGACATTTAATATTTTTCAAAAACTTGACTTTTAATGGCTATATAGTATCTAATCATTGGGCCATAACATGCAACATATTTCTACTTTATTTAAGTTACCCCCACTATTCATTAACAATTAAGTTACTTCTGTTTTCCATGGTGTTAATTAATGCTGTGGCATACTTTGACGCCCAAGCTTCCTGAATCCCCATGTGAAGTAGGCTTTATTATTCCATTTTTCAGAACGGGAAGAAGTCAAATATGTGATTTTCTCAAAGCCACAGAGTAAGTGGTAAGAGGAGGGCCAGAACTCAGACATGATTATTTTCACTTCAGGGCCACATGTCCCACCACATAAAAGTTCAGTAATGCTGCTTGAAAGAATTTCTCTAAACAGTGCAAAATCAAGGTCCTTAGAACCAGATGTTCCAACCTGAACCTGAAGAGAAAATCTTGTGTATAATTCCATGTTTATCTCTTACCAGTTCTGTGTTCTTGAACAAAGGACTTCATTCGAGTCCCGTTTCATCACCTGTAAAACAGGTATTTTCACCCTGGTGGCGTTGTTGTGTAGATTAAATAAAGCATCATATTTTTAAAAGTATATTGAAACCATTAAAGTGTGGAGAGGGCTTTCAAAAAATGTTAGTTTTATTATTGTTACTAATTATTTTTTAAGATAGTCAATAGAGGGGCACCTGGATGGCTCAGTGGTGGAGTGTCTGCCTTTGGTTCAGGGCATGATCCCGGGGTCCTGAGATTGAGTCCTGCAATAAATAAATAACATCCTTTAAAGAAAAAAAAAAGGGGGATCCCTGGATGGCTCAACAGTTTAGCGCCTGCCTTCGGCCCAGGGCATGATCCTGGAGTCCTGAGATCGAGTCTCACGTCAGGCTCCCTGCATGGAGCCTGCTTCTCCCTCTGCCTATCTTTCTGCTTCTCTCTGCGTGTGTGTGTGTGTGTCTCTCATGAATAAATAAATAAAAATCTTAAAATAAGTAAATAAATAAATAAATAAATAAATAATAAAAAAGATAGTCAATAACAAGAGAAGTAGTATTTCCTCCCAAATATCTAATAAGTGAAATTTCAATTCTATCGAGTAATTTTTTTCTCTTTGATTGAAAGCTTAAAGACTTGAAGAGACGGTAGCATGACAGACTCTAACACCTGAGCTCTCTGCAAACCTTGTCCCTTGAGCCAGGGGCAGCCATAGAAAAGGAATGATCTGAATCACAGAGGTGGAGAGTCTGAGATGAGCTTGCTCTAGGCCACTGGCAGAGCAAACGTCAAGAGTAGGATCCCAATTGAGGAAGTATCTACTTCTGAAATGACACTATGGTATGTGGAACAGAACAGCCTGGAATTAAGTAAGTAAATGCTCGACAGCCCCAAATCACCCCTTAAAGGTATGTACTCGATCACTACGCAAATTTTAAAATTTTGGTTCCTCTGTGCTGAGGAGAAAAAAAAAACTATATTTATACCTAGATTTATGTAGAGTATATATTTAGGTAGATATTTAGATATGGGAAAAGATAGCCTGGTACCTAGAACTGTACTCTCCAATATGGCAGCTGCTAACCACAAGCACTTGCTGACCATTGAAATATGTTGGGTTCAAACTGAGATGTGCTGTGCCCATAAAATCCACACCAGATTTCTGAGGTTTATTAGGAAAAAGTGAATGTGGAATATTTTATGAGTGCTTTTTATTTTGATTGCATGTTAAAATGATAATTTTTTGTGTTAAATACATGATTAAAGTTAATTTCACCTGTTCCTTTTACCTTTCTAAAGTGCTACCAGATAACTTATAATTGCATATATATCTCATGTTATATATCTATCGGGCAGCACTGCTCTGTAGAGAGTATGTCATCTCTAAAGCATTTGTTCTAAATTCTTGCTCCTGTGTGTCTATTACACTGGAGTCAGTGGATTGGGAAGATCAGTGGGAGGAGGAAGGACAATGTTCTGAAGTGGCCCCGAAGTAAGGTTAGGCAACCCACCAAACTTCTGGCCAGAAAATTCTCTGGCCACTCCTATAGTCTGAGTAGAAAATGGTGTATTTTTTTCCAGAAGTGACTTTCAGAAAAGAAGGAATTGCTCTCTATAGGGATTTTTAGGTATCTGGAAAAATTTCTCAATTATTCAGTGCAGAGCAAAAACAAACAAACTTAGTTTCAGCCAATTTTTAGGTACTTTGCCCATGTTTTAACCTCACATGACTATCCCAATGGGGTTCTTTCTTTACTTTTTGCTTCTTAACAGTGCGGTCAGGTATCTTTTAGAGTCTCTATGAATTTTCTGAGGCGGAAGAGGTGTTTTTAAGTACAATTATTGTAGGATATGAAAGTTTCTCTTTTTGAAAATCATTTTCAGAGCATAAGTAGAAATCAGGAATTCTCAAGTTTTTTAAATGATTGCTTTCATTATCTAAAAAGTTGTTGTGTCTTAAAATCAGGGGGAGTAGAGAGGAATTCTTAAAATTTTCAAAATACTCATTTTCTTTAAGAATTCTAAAGGAGATAATTCTTGAGCTGAACTACTAAAGTAAATACTACTTATGTGATACCTTTTAAAAAATTCTTGATTTTATAAAATTCAAAACAAACAAATTAAAACAAAAAAAAAAAACCTGCATGCAAATTGATAAAGTAATTGGTAAGCTTCAAGTAGTCTACATTTAATTTATTTTTAAGATTTATTTAATTCACAATATTAATGAAAATGCTGTGTTTTTCAGGTATTTCAGATATGCATGTGTAAACCAATTAATGAAATAAATATAAGTACACATTTGACTATTTCATCTTTATTCCAAAAAAATTATATTTTCAAGTTTACTGAAATCTCTTTTTTTAAATTTTGTTTTATTTATTCATGACAGATACAGAGAGAGAGAGAGAGGCAGAGACACAGGCAGAGGGAGAAGCAGGCTCCATGCAGGGAGCCCAACGCGGGACTCGATCTCCCGTCTCCAGGATCACACCCAGGGCTGGAGGCGGTGCTAAACTGATGGGCCACTGGGGCTGCCCCAAGTTTACTGAAATCTTTTATTTGGATCTCCTCGTTGGGAAAAAGGGGGTATCTGGAGTTAACATTTTGCCAGATGTTTGTGTGTGTGTGTGTGTGTGTGTGTTTTATATATATATATATATATATATATATATATATATATAGTTATATAGTTATATAGTTATATAGTTATATAGTTGTTATATAGTTATATAGTTATATGTAGTTATATAGTTGTATAGGCAGATAAGTATATGCATATGCATATACATACACACACATATGCATAGAGAGAGAGACTAAGATTTTAAGGAACTGACTAATGGGATTATGGGAGCTAGCAAATCCAAATTTTGCAGGGCAGTCCAGCAGGTTGGACACCCAGGAAAGAGCTGGTGCTATCGTCTTGACTCTGAAGACTGGAGATTCTCCCCAATTCATCTTTGAGGGGGATTTCAGTGTATTTTCTAATAAGGCCTGTCCCACTCACATGATGGAAGATATTCTGTTTTACTCAAAGTCTATCCATGTAAATGTTAATCTCACCTAAAAATGTTTTCATAGAAACACCCAAAATAGAGTCTGATCAAATATCTGGGCACCATGAGCCAGCCAACTTGACACATAAAATTAACCATCATAGGATTCCTTTGGGATTTCCTTGGGACCCTGTGTTGTGGGATCTGGGGGTGAGAAAGGGGAGTGAGTGGAACACAGAAGGTATAAGGCTGTTTTTCAACCTTTGTTTTAATAGAATTATAGTAAAAGCAGCAGTCTTTTCAGTAATCAAAGTAGTGTGGTGTTAATGCTTATGAATTCCACTGCCCTGCATTGCCCACCACTGAATCAATAACACATTCACAGAGAGGAAAGAGAGCACAAAGAACAGAAGACTCATCCTTGATGTTCTAAGTAGACATTTTGTCTCTAAAGGAAACAATGGTCTTGAATGTGTGTATTTTTTGAGGTAAGAAGGGGTTTAATAAATTATTTTTTTAAAAAAAAAAAAAGCTTGTTTCTATATCCAGGACAATGGTCAAAGGTCTGAGTCTAGAGATTTACTAGAAGCTGTTGATAGATGGTAGTGTGGGATATGGCTTTGGGTCATCCACTCTGTGACCAGGTCAGGAAACCAATCCTGGGCAGAGTTGAGGGGAACTGGGGTGAGTTGGATGAAATGAGACCACAGTGAGAAAATCACCCACAGGAGCTGAGCCTCCCACTCCCAAACCTTTGTCTGAGATGAGAGAAACTCCCATAGAAATATCATAGGCTTCGAGAAGAAGTCTGAAACATCCAGGTTATGTGTCACTCTCCTTCTGCCTATCCCAACACAGCATGTAGAAAAAAGCATGGTGGAAGTTCAGCAGTGGTATTAATAGTTTCGATGAACTTAGTCATTGACCATTACATTACGGTTATAAGTTGTTCATTCTTGTATTTGCTCATTTATTTTTTTTCCCCAGGTCATATTTACCATTTACATAACAGCACCAGGCCCTGAGCAAGGGCTCAGCACACGGAATGTCAAAGCCCTTGTCCTTAAAGATTTCACACTGTAAAGGAATACAAAAATACACACGTGGGACTTACTAATAGCTCATATGCTCCCTTCTTCCTGGGCACAGGGCTGGACTCCATTCCCCAGGATCTTTCATGGAGCAGCCACATGGAACTGAGCTATGGAATGTGGATGGAACTTGTCACCACCTCCTACCCTGTCAAATCCCCTAACAAGGTCCTTGTTAACAAAGAGAATTGGAGGAAGGATGAGTCACAAGGTGGGAAATGTCTTGGCCCCAAAGCCACTAAGTAGCTAAGCATCACTCCCCACCCCCTAACATTGCCTAATCCCCATTCCTAATCTCTGAATAAGAAATAAAATTCCCTGTGCTGACCCATTGAGATGTGGGGGGTTGTTTGTAATGACAACCTGACCTAATACCAGGGACCAGCAAGCAGACCATTAGAAAAAAAAAAAAAAAGGCTCCAAACCAGACAAATTAGGCTACCATCTCTGGAGTCAACATGACCATTTGTAGATTTCTTGAAAGTATAAGTAAGAGGGCACTCACCCAGCACACTGCCTGGCTCACTGACTCTCAATGAGCAGATATATGTTGGATGCAAGGACTTGAACCCCCAGGTGGTAGAGAGGTGCTCAGAAAACAACAGGACATTGGGTTATACTGAGGACTCCCACCAGGTAGGACCATGGGGAAGATAGTAGCTGGAGGCTCAGAGAAAAAGGCAGCAAACACCATCCCGGTTGTCTGCTGCTAGGTGAGCTGGGAGCCAGCCCAGAGGGTGAAAGAGGGCCAACCGGACAGAAGTAGAGAAGTAAAAAATGGATTTCCTCTCAGCTTTGCCTATTCAGACTCATTTCACTTGGTTTTCCCAGGAATACTAAGGAAACATTCTCCCTACACCCCATCCCTGTCTATGAATTTGGTTGTGCTTCACATACATGAATTGCTGGGTCCTGTGGCCACCAGACCTTGAAATCGGTTACACGACGTATTATCAAACGCTTGTGCAAATTCATCGGAGGCCCCAGCTATCTATCCTCTCTCATCCACAGTCCTGTGGGAATGAAAGGGAAACAAAAGATTCATTTCACAAAAATCATCACATTTACATATTTTTATCATGAGCTCAACGAATGATTTTAATTAAACCGTTTTTAAAGAGGATAGAGAGGAAGAAAGGCAAGATGGTAAATATTTAACACCTAATCAAGGGGAGAGAAGCGTGAAGCTGAAACCCTCATTAAGCTGCATGGATGGAGGGTGGGCTTTGGAAGCAGCCTGGTTCGAGCCCTCACCCGCCCTTATCGGGGGTCGACACTGGGCAAGCTGTCTCACTTCCTGCACTTCCATCTGGGAAAACGGGGAGGATGCCAACCTCATGGAATTATTGTCAGGAGAACCTAATGGTATTAGCAATAATAATAGACAATATTTCTGGAATGGAAACTACGTCCAGGCACCTCACTCAGATTGCAGCACTGAATCCTTGTGCTAACTCTTAAGGAAGCACCGCTAAGGTCCTCAGTTTGCATAAGAGTAAAGGGAGGTTGAGGGAAATAAAATATCTTGCCCACGGTCTCCCAGCCTGTAACTTGCTAGGCTGGCATTCGAACCTTGGCAGTTGGGACCCAGAGTCCACGCTCCTAGCCATTATTTTATCTTGCCTAAATTTGAGTGCTTGGAACATGGTGCACATGCTCTCCTGATTTCTCAAGTTCAAGTCAAAGAAAAACGTGCTGGAATATTTTTCTAGTTAGCTCTACTATGACTGCTACTACTGTCTATTTGCAGAGCATTTCACAAAGCATGCTCGCAAATATTTCCCACCAGAAACATCAAACACTCGGAGTTCAGAGAAGTCAGAGAGCTTGGCCAAAGGCTCCTTCCTTCTACACAAAGGCAGGCTGTGTGATATTGGGTCTCCGTTGTCCAGGGGCCTGCTTCAGAAGTTCGTCTGTGAAGAGCAAGGAAGATATGAAGGGCAAAAAGAAAGAAATCGAGACTCCAGGCCTTGGGCATTCCCCAATGGAGGGACATTTTCAGGAGGCAAAGCTTCAGTAGGCCTCATTCTGGGAGTCACTGGATACAGGAAAGGAAGCCACAATGCAGGTTTGGTTGGGGCTGGGGGGTGGGGGGGGTGGGTAAATCAGACGGCAGGGCCCTTTCCAGCACTGTTCTAAGCGCTCTGTGGAGATAATTGTATGGCTGTTTCTGCAATCAATTCTGAGAAAATTGCTCCTCCCAAATTAGCTTCCCCTTATGCAATAATTTTTAGTTGATGGCACTGAATTGCTGCAAAGAAACCGTGTGTGTGTGTGTCTGTGTGTGTGTGTGTGTGTGTATTTTTTTTCCAAATAATCAAATCAAACACTGGACAAATAGCCTGAGTATACATTAACAGAGGATGAGACTTTGATACATGTCTCAGCATTTCCTGAATTATACTCCTTACACATAACAAAGTTTCTCTCTCTCTCTCTTCTTTTTCTCCTCCTTCTCCCTCTTTCTCTCCCTTCCTCTTCTTACTCTCATTACTCTTCCTCTACTTTCTCCCCAGTCTCCTCTGGTTACTTAATTATAATACTGTCTCAACTTCTCACTTACTGAATCAGAGGAAGTTTAAATCCTCCAGGCAAAGATCTATGAGAACAACTCTCACGAAATCTTTCATTTCGTGACTGCTTGGCATTAAGATGGGCATGACTACCATGCAGACCTTCCTCAAGAAAGCTCACTGATGCTCACAAGTGGTCAGGCAGGCCTCCCTGGTCCTCCTTCCTATGAAGGATGGGGACAGGAACGGGCTAAGGGGAATGCCTCCCAAACTCTTCCACTAAGTCCCTGTGACCTGGGACACAAGAGGTATCGTTGGAAACATGCAGTTAGTTCCCAAGGATTGAGAAAGGCTTCCTGGATCCCACCAGAGCCCAGATGAAGAAGTGACTCACTCATGGCCATACAACTTAAGAGCCTCAGAAATAGGCATGGCTCGATCTTCAAGATCCAAGGCCTGTGTGTCCCTCTCAATCCCACAGGCCTTCATACTAAGAAACAAAGCTTCACCTTGGAGTTAAAGCCCTGGTTCTAGATCAGGGGTCAATCTGGCAGGCAAGAGGGCCCACTTCAACAGCTTTGTGGGATATGGTAGAAAGGTAAAAGGGCAATGTGTTGTTTACAAAAAATTTCTTACTCTTGTATTTCCTTTGGAGCTCATTTGAATACACCACTTATACTTACTTCTTGAAGGAGGCAAAGGATGAAAGTTAATGTGTCTTACTTAGCAATCTAGGAAATAATCAACTGGTTGCTCCAAAAGAAAGCACATAAGGTACTAAACTGTGAAGTATGGCCCATCTTGAATGAGAGCCCCCAGGTAGAGGTGGTGTCTCTCCAAGGGTGTGGAACTGCTGGGTGAAATAGTTCTGTTTGCATTATGCTCAACAATTCTGCCTAAACTGATTTATTTCCCATACGTGAGATATATCTCTATAAGTGTACATTTCAGCTTCACACAGAAAGATAAAAGGACTATTTTTTCCAGAGATATCAAACAGGCCTTTAAAATTCAAAAATAACTAGATCATTTTAAATAAGCCATATTAGATATACACATACTGGTCTTAATTTTCATAATATCTATTTTGCTGGAACTTCAGTCTATAAAACAGTATGTGTTTATGAGTATCACTTCAATACTTCACAAATATCCTATCAATATACTGAGGGTGTTCTCTGGGAAACTTCTCCTTGACCAGAAGCCTAATTTGTAACTGGTTAGCAACATCTGCACCAGATGAAATATGTCATCATCTATTGGCCAACCTATTGGCTGTTGCCTAGCAACAGGTCAATTATACTGAATATTAGCTCAAGTAGATTAGTAACATTGTTGCCATAACAACTACCTTTGTTAGTTAATTAAATTGATTTGACTCAGAACAGGCATTGGGGAACTATGTATGTTGTATGAGGTGGTGATTGTCCTGGTTCAACCACTGATCTCCACTATTGGGTTGGTATCATCCTCAAAGACGTGTTCTATCATTAGGTACTGCTCATTCAGGCTATGAGGTCACTAGATCAAGTCTTCCAATGATCCAGGAAATAAGCTTTCTCTCTGTATTAATTAATTATTTTATTAATTTGCTAAAGAAATATTTATTGAGCTAAAAGAATATTTTAAAGTGAATTAATAGGGATCCCTGGGTGGCGCAGCGGTTTGGCGCCTGCCTTTGGCCCAGGGCGCGATCCTGGAGACCCGGGATCGAATCCCACATCGGGCTCCCGGTGCATGGAGCCTGCTTCTCCCTCTGCCTGTGTCTCTGCCTCTCTCTCTCTCGCTCTCTCTCTCTCTGTGACTATCATAAATAAATAAAAAAAATTAAAAAAAAATAAATAAAGTGAATTAATAATGGTAATAGAACAAAGGAGTTTCTTTGGGGTGATGGAGTAGTTCTCTATCCAGATTTTGAAAATGGGTACACAGATCTGTAGGTGGGATAAAATTTCATAGAATGAAATACCAAGAATAAATAAATGAGTTTGCATGCAAAAATTTGTTAAAAAAAAAAGGACTATTGTACCACTGTCAATTTCTTGGTTCTGATCATTGAACTAAACTTAGTTAAGATGTTACTTACCCCTGGGGGAAACTGGATGAAGGGTGTGCAGAAAGTCTCAATTGTTTCCTCCTTGGTTCCTTGCTGGAAATGAGCAGGGGAAGAAGGACTGGGGAGGAGAGGTGGATGAAGACCAGTGTTAGGAAAACACAGGATATAGGCTCTAGAAGTGGGTGGGGCCAGTGTCTTAAGTACTTCAAAGTCCAGTGATCTGCAGGCATTGTCCCAAAGGCCAGCAGTTCTCCAATTTTCTATGTACAAGAAGAACCAAGAACTTCTTTTTTTTAAAGATTTTATTTATTTATTCATGAGAGACACAGAGAGAGGCAGAGACATAGGCAGAGGGAGAAGCAGGATCTCTGTGGGGACCCCAATATGGGACTCCATCCTGGAACCTCAGGATCACTCCCTGAGGCAAAGGCAAACGCTCAACCACTGAGCCACTCAGGTGTCCCTAGAGCAAAGGACTTCTAAATGTAGATTCTTGGGCCTCAGATCCAGAGACTGTGATGGAGTAGGACTACCACCAGTCCACCGAGTGTCCTTTTTCACACTGAGACATGATTGGCTTGTAACATAGTGTAAGCTTAAGGTTCACAGTGTGTTGACTTGATACATCTATAGATTGCAACTGATTACCACCACAGCTTTAGCTAACACCTCTATCAAGTCATATAATTATTATTTCTTTTCTATTATGTGAACACTTAAGACCTATTCTCTTAGCAATTTTGAAGTATATACATCTATGCACAGAAAAATGAAATTGGACTATCTTACGTCATTAACAAACATTAACTCAAAATGACTTAAAGTCTTAAACATAACACCTGATGCCAAGCATCTGTGAAGCATGCATGGAGACACACAGCTACAGGAAAACAGAGTTCTGGGGAAGGGCAGGGTGCAGGGAAGCATCACAATCCCAACTGCATCTTAACAAAGCAGCAAAGCTCACATCTAAGTTCTTCTTAATTATCTTACATTGCTGGTGTTGATGATTTGTGAAAATTAAAAAAAAAAAAAAAACGATAGAAAGAAACAGCAGCATATTCATCCAAAGTCCCACCATTGAAGGGCTGACTTTTCACTTGTCATGCGTGTGTAAAGACTTTACAAGTAGGACCAACCTCTCTTTACACACAGCAGGCATCACGTGCCTCATGCTTTCAGGAGCCCAGGAAATGTATACCTGTAGAAGACGAGGTATGTTAACATGAAGAGCTCTAGAAAAATCAGCATGATGATATCCAGAAACTTAGAGCAAAGACTGTTCAGCTTATTATCTTTATTTCAGCCACAAATATGAAATAACCCAAATGCCCAACAATTGAGAATTCGTTGAATAAAGTATGTGATGACCATACTGTAACCACTTAAAATTATGTTGCACACACACGAAACTGCATTATGACTCTTGTGAGCCCCAGGCACTTTTACCTTCATGGGTCCCTTCCCCCATAAAAATATCATGTATAAATATAGTATATTTATCTATAAATAAATGTATATATACATTTATTTATAGATCTACATTATATGTGTAATGTATTATATGTTATTGTTTATATAATATAGATACAATATATTATAAAATATATAAAATATCAAGAATATAAACATAAATGATGTATAAATGGGTGATGAGTATTAAGGTGGGCTCTTGTTATGATGAGCACTGGGTGTTTTTTGTTTTGTTTTGTTTTGTTTTGTTTTTATAATAAATTTATTTTTTATTGGTGTTCAATTTACCAACATACAGAATAACACAGCACTGGGTGTTATATGTAAGTGACAAATCACTAAATTCTATTCCTGAAACAATGTTGCACTATATGCTAACTAACTAGAATTTATTTATTTATTTTTTTAAATTTTTATTTATTTATGATAGTCACACAGAGATAGAGAGAGAGGCAGAGACATAGGCAGAGGGAGAAGCAGGCTCCATGCACCGGGAGCCCGACGTGGGATTCGGTCCCGGGTCTCCAGGATCACGCCCTGGGCCAAAGGCAGGCGCTAAACCGCTGCGCCACCCAGGGATCCCACTAACTAGAATTTAAATAAAAATTTGGAACAACAAAAAATAAACATATGTGAAGTATTACATATTTACATATTCTTATATGTTATATATTTAATATAATAAAATATATTTTTTAATTTATTTTTTATTGGTGTTCAATTTACTAACATACAGAATAACCCCCAGTGCCCGTCACCCATTCACTCCCACCCCCTTCCCTCCTCCCCTTCTACCACCCCTAGTTCGTTTCCCAGAGTTAGCAGTCTTTACGTTCTGTCTCCCTTTCTGATTAAAATATATATTTTATACAGATATATAATTATATGTAAGATTAATATATACAATATACAAAATGTAGCAAAATAAACTAAAAATAAAATATAATAAATTAAATATAACATATAAAAATTTTATATATGTGAATAACACATATGTTAGGCATAAAATATATATATATTGTGTATTTATATATTACATATTATGTTTTATATAAAAATATACAGGGAAGCCAAGGTGGCTCAGTCACTTGGACAACCGACTCTTGATTTCTGCTCCCTCCTGAGAGAAGGAGTCCTGTGTGGGGCTCCCAGCTGGGCATGAAGCCTGCTTAAGACTTTGTCTCTCCTTCTGTTCCTCTCCCTCCACCATTTATGCTCTCTCTCTCTTTCTCAAATAAATAAAATCTTTAAAATATATATATTATATATAACAAATATAACTCATTTAGAAAGTATTAATGTTTCATTTATTATTCAAATTTATAATTCATGAATCTGTAGTAATTTTAAATAATATATTTCCTATAATAAATACTCTTTTAATGTATAATATATATTAATATTTAATTATATTGATTACAATTATATATCATTATGATATATTACATATAATTTTATATTATATATTTAAATATATATAATTTATATATATGGTTTTATGGAGGAAGGGGCTTCCCTTCCCTCACAACCACTGAGCTCTTTCCTTGTAGTATAGACAACCCTAAAGGAATGGGCGTGGCTCTGTTCCAATAAACGCTTGCTTATGGACCCTAAACTTTGTATTTCACATCATTTTCCTATGCGACAAAATAACCTTTTTGAAAAAAAAAATAACCTTTTTGAAAATTTTTCTTAAAAACATTTTTTGAAAAAAAAAACATTTTTTGTTTCTTTTTACCCGCTAAAAACTATAGAAGCCCCTGTGCACGTCCGATCTGCACCCCACCAGGCAGTGGGTTGGCTTTGGTGCTGCAGCAGCCTCAGGCTCTGCATCCCTGCTTTAAGGAACAGAGGTTTGCAGGGGCTGGGCTGGGGGGCGCTCCGGGGATCTGATCCCCTTGCCCTGGCTGGAGGGTGAGGTGAGCGCAAAGCAGCAGCGGCAGTGGCTCTCCAGGATGTGCAAGGGTCTCTGATCCCACGCTCAGGTGCACACACCCAAGTGCGCTCCTTCTGACCTGCACGGAGCAGTGTGCACTGTACCTGCGGAATATGAAGCTCACGGGGCGCTCCCACGGGCCGCCAGTGAGAACCAACAGCTCCCTCCAGGGCTCTCTCCCCATCCCTTGACTCGGCCCCACTCTCGCTTCAAGCTCTGGGCTGCGCTCGCTTGGAAAGCAGCCGTCAGCCTTCATGGATCTCACTGTCTGCCAGTCAGCCTGCCACTCAGCAAAATACACGAGCAAGTCTCAAAATAAGCTTGCTTTATACCTTGAATTAAACCAAAGGGGGACGAGTAAAGCGCACCTTTCCGTGGGTGTGTTATCTCTCATTTCTCCTTTGCACCTGTCGGAGGTCACGTTCACCTGCCTGCGGCTCCACGGAAGAGTCAGAGAACGCATCGTGATAAAAAGTTGAAGGTCTTGGCCCAGCTACCCAAGGACCTCTACCCACAACCAGTCTTGTAAATGAGTTGTGGCTGTTTCCCCTGATTGTCTGGAAACTTGTTTTCAGAAAATCCTAATTACATTTTCTTGATAAAATATTAAATGAATTGCTTGGAATAATGTGCAGTTTCTCAGTCTGTGATTGATTTAAAACCCAAATATAGCGCACTGCATGAATCTGCTGCATGCGAGGAGCTGGAGCCCTTATAAACAATGCCAGGAAAGACAGTAAACGTGATGACTAACTCAGAATAAAAGAAAGCTAGAAACCAGGACCAAACACAATACTGAAATATAAAGAACTCTAAATTACAAGGTACCACGGCATGGGCTGCTGAGTACTCTATAATTCAAGATGCTATCTCTAGAATGCTAATTCTGCTCACTCTAATGTTATCGAATCCTCTGTCCAGGAGAAAAAAAAATAGCTATGCTTCTATCAATTTATTATTGATTTTTTTCTGTTTCAAAAAACTTTAACAGATATTCAGTCTATTAAATGTCTCAGATATGAGTTGCATTTTTAAAATATCTTGCTGACCTTGGGGCACCTGCATGGCTCCTCTGGTTAAGTGTCTGACTTCAGTTCAGGTTATGATCTCAGGGTCCTGGGATGGAGCTCTGTGGTTTTATTTTTGGGGGGGGGGCGGGGGGGGGGTCCCTGCTCAGCAGGGTGTCTGCTTGTCTCTCTCCTTCTGTCCCTCTCCTTTCAAATAAATAAAATCTTTTTTTAAAAAAAATGTAATATCTTGTTAATCTTAACTATATATGTGGAAGGCAGTCAGAGCTATGCAAACTAGTCAGAGAGCAAATCTTATGTTGGAGACACAGGTTGGGAATCACCCACGTGAAGGAGATACAAGAGAGCCATGGACATAGAAGTGAAGGTGCAGCAGTCAGTGATATCTCAAATATCCACTCCTGAATTCCTATTGGCTGTCCACCAGCATGGCCCATGAGCTCCCAATGGCTCCAGCCAAGGTCTTCTAGATGTATTTCTTCTCCTCCACCTCATCTCTTCACTATCTACTGAACAAGGCTTCTTTTACTTTCATTCTCCCTACCCCAGTTTGAATGGCCATCTTCATGCTACATTTATTCCTGCTACCATCCAATCTGACAATGCTTTAGAACCAGAAATCACATTAGAATGTAAATTAATCAAGCCAAGCCATTTTTTAAAAATATTTTATTTATTTGAGGTGGCGGGAGAGCACAAAGGGAGAGGGAGATGGAGAAGCAGACTCCCTGCTGGGCAGAGAGTCCAGTGTGGGACTCCATCCCAGGACTCTGAGATCATGACCTGAGCGAAGGCAGATGCTCAACCAACTGAGCCACCCAGACACCCAAGCCAAGCCATTTCTTGGCATTAAATGACCCAGTGTTTTCCTATTGCTCTCAAGTTAAAGTGGGGTGACCAGACACCCAAATCTGCCCAGTATAGTCTCAATTTATACCTATTGTCCCATCATAGACATTGACAATACCCATTTTTACTACCTCAAGTGTCCCTGTTTAAATGAGAAATGTTATAATCATCCTGGTTTGTATCCAGTATCCTTACTGTAGCTTACCCCTTCAGCCTCCCTGCTTGCTCTCTGCCCTACATATCTCTGCCCTGTAGACACTCCAGTCTCCTTGCAAACACTTTGAAAATTGCATGCTTCTTCCTGACACAGGTGTTGCTTCCTCATCTGAAATGCTCTGTGCCTCCCAACCCACCCTTTCCAGATGTTTGCCTGACTCACAAGCAGCCCCCAGGGTAAAACTTCCTCAACCCCCTGGTTAGCTTCTCCTATTACATGTTCAACTCATTGTACTTATTCTTAGCACTCACCCCACTTGACTAGCTGCACTAGTTTTTTAAAAGTACCCAACATCTATCATTTTCTTCCCTGGAGGATAAGTTTGGTGAATGCAAAAATCCAAAAAAACACACAGATGCTGCTTGTTGATGTCACTGGGTCTGGCACATTATAGATGCTCTAAGTATTTAGCAAATGGATGAATGAATGAATGCAGATATGAATGAATACATGATTTTAGTAGGAGGTGAAAAAATATAGCTACATGGCATCTATAAAGGGATATAATTTCATGAGGATACAACCTGACACCTTCAGGAAGGGAATACTCACGTGAACGTGTACAAAATTTGTTTCCTTGCCTCTGCACGGAGGTGATGCAGTTTGACCAGGTTTTGAAACAACTTTGGAATCAGGCACATAGCTAAGGAAATGTGAGAGGTGTTCCAGCCAGCAGTGGGCACCAAAAGAATGAGATACTGCTCAAACGGAATCCCCACTTCTTCCACCATGTCCCCAAATCAGTCCCCTCCAAAGTCTATAATTTTAACTCAAATGAGACTAGCAAGGTAATTTGGAAGCCAGTAGAAAAGCTTCCACTGCCACGCTAAGGAAATTGAACTTTCACTTGTCAATGCCAACGATCACTCTGTTTGGAAGTTTCTCACTGCTTAGAGAAGACAGAAACCCATAAATCAGTGTGGTTTAGGACAGCATTATCCAATAGAACTTTCTGTTATGATGAAATGATGAGATGTTCTATATTTTCACCCTGCAATACTGTAGCTGTAGCCACATGTGGCCATTGGGCACTTGAAATGTGGCCGGGGTGACTGAGGAACTGAGTATTGAATTTTATTTTCCTTAAATTAATTTAAACATAAATAGTGGCTGCCATATTGAACAGGACAAGTTAAGAGGCAATAACGCAAGGCAAGAGGTGGAAAGGGATGGTTCTGAAGGAAAGATGAACAATCTGAAGGCTGGCGGACTAAAAGGAGAAAAGGAGACGTGTGGGCAGAGCTTCAAGAGGAATTGAGCAACATTCAGGTGGAGGGTGTGGGAATCATGGGAGCGGAGAGAGGGGAGCCAGAAGATAAGGAAGGAGGCCTTTTACTTTATCATCATCCCTTTAACTGGATAAATCAGCCCTGACAACTGAAATTGGCTCAGTAGTAAAGCCTGCGCTCCAGAATTTCCTTCAGTCAGTAGGATGGATCTTAGGCAGGTCATCAGGTCAGAGAAAGGGTGAGCCCCTGTGGCCACAGGCCAGTGTAAATCAGAGGCCTGGCCAAGGGGCTAAAAGGTTAAGACTTCATGGAGGAGGCCAAGTGTTATTTTACTGGCTTGTGGGAGAATGTGTTAAGCCAGTTGGAAATTGCTTTAGTACCATTACGTAACCTCACAGGCCAGGGCAGGGGGATGCTTTCTAAGTCTATGATGCCGAGTCAAAGCTTCGTGAAAATTGACAGATTAAGCAGGCTTCTGTCTTTGGTCCTTATTTCTCTTTGAACTTCCAAACCATCTATCTTTACACCTTTATGTTATCATCAATAAAATAGGTATAATAATGGTATTAACCTTGTAGTATTGCTGTGACAATTAACTATGAATGTTTATTTCATACCTAATGCAGAGTCGCTACTCACAAAAATCTGTGTGTGTTTTATATTTTCTTTTTAATGTCCTCTCATGAGCTTTGTCTTTTGCCATTACTCTACTCATAATCTTCAAAGACATTAGGCACCCTCATAAAGCACAGGTATAAAGACAGTGTTTCAAAATTACCAGCAAGAAGTAGCCTTTTAATCTTGGTCTGAGTGTAGTTGTTACAAAATAGGTCATTATTTCTTCCACTCTGTGACAGTAGAAGTTTCTAAAACTCACAGAAAGAATATGTAATAAATTGCTGATACCTAAAATAATAATAGTATTACTCATTATTAATAACTATAACAGTAATCATCATAAAATAAAATAATAAATGGGCAGAGTAGATAAGATTCCATCTTCGGATCCCCTGCGGGCTGAGAGAAGAAAGCACAAAGATTATTCTATGTCTGATGCCTGCTGTGAATCAGACACTGTCCCTTAGAGATGGCATCTCACTCCATCTTCCTCCAACTTCTGGGAATTGCTTAGAGCACATAGGGTCACCCGGGGTGTGATAGGGAGGAGAAAGCAGAGGGAAGCAAGGGCAGGCCATGCAAGGCCAGTAAGTGATGCTAAGGAGTCAGGACTCTGTGAGAAGACAAGCATTGTACTTCCACTACAAAATATTAAGGAAATGGCTTGCTTAAACAGAGAAGGACATGGAAGGAAGATTCTGGAACTCAAGCATCATGGGAGTCTATGTCTTTTAGAAGCTGCAATCTCTTGTGTGTTCATTTACGATCTCAAGTCATCTACATTCCACCATTTAGGCTGGGAAAAGAATGCAGGTGGGGAGAATGGCTGGAAGGCTGCTGGAATAGCATATGCAAAAGCAGCTGAGGGCAGAGGGATTGGATCAGCAGGGGTGATGAAGAAGGCTGTATTTTGAAGAAGACACTTTGGAGAAATACATGATAATGCATCATCATGATTTCTACGTTTATTCATTATGCATTAAAATGAATAGAGAAGAACAAGATTTCCTACTAATACATATTTTTACTCCAAAAGATCACTCTAGGTTTAGTAGTACTGACTCTTTAATTCCCATTTACCAAATTTTTCTTGTAGCTCAAGCCAATGTTCTTTTGGACTGGTACAGTGATAGCAAGCTGGCCTTCTCTGAATTATAAAGATCCTACAGATCACTCTTCCCTTGCCCAAGAATCTATCTTTTCTTTGGCTGGAACTGGGAGATTTAATCCTGAGCTCCAGGAATACTCATGTGATGTAACTCTTGGCTGTCCTTTCTCATTCCTACCCTCAAGGTGACTTCCTCCCATTCAGTCATTCTTCATGGTATCCATCCCTAACCTTTCCAGATCACTTGAATTTCACTTTTGTGAGACAATAGCAGACATAAGAAGGTTCTACATACTTTGTTTCTCAATTAGCATCTTACATGGACTCAATAATTCCTTGAAGACTACCTTGGTCTATAATATTTATGGAAACTAAAAGACTACATAAAAAGCTTCTCTTCCTAGGAAAAAAATGCATATTTGCACTCATTCACAAAATTATGTAAAAATTTAGGAGATTTCAAGACCATCAAAACACAACTATGGATCCTTCAACAAGTCAACACACCACATTTTCCAACTTTCAATTGAATGCTCATTCTTTGGAACAAAGTGTACTATATGTGTTGGGGTTATATTCCCCAGATGAAATCTAAGCTCCCTAAGAACCATTAAAATGGTTTTTGCTACTTGGCTTCTCTGCCCAACTTTTCCCCCTTCATACTGATAGGATTTAAGGTAATACTAGCCCTGAGTTGGTATCCTAGATCCATCAAATATCAGCTGGGTAATCCTAAGCACATCAATGAACTATTGTCAGCATCAATTCCTACACCTGCCAATATGAGCAGTTGTACCTACTATACAAGGTGACTTTGAATTTGTTTATTGAAAATATCCAGTTATGTATGTGGCATATGGTAGAAATTCCTTAAATATTAGTTTCACTAACCTCAAGAAAAACTTTTCAAATAATGTAAAGCCTTGAAAATGCTGTCAACGTCTATGAAATCAATCATGAAGGAAACACAGAAATAAATAGAAGAGAAACGAATGTAAGTTATTGATAGCATCATCCCCAGGGTTTACAGCTGACTTAAAACTGTTAGCATTAATTTTTAAAATAAGGTCTATGCCCAATAATAGGAAAGAAGATAGAGTTAATGTGTTTATCAGATTTCAGTGTAACCTTCTGCAATAGTCCACATCTTGAGCTAACTTTTTCCCCAAAAAGTTGTATAAATAAACGAGGAATCTTCTGTTGTAAATTATGGAACACTTTATCTGAACTAGCTGAACACAAAAAGGATTTATTGGCCAGTAGTCCAGGTAGCCTATTTAATTACCAATCAAATGAGGTTTTATCCTGGGCCTCAATGAATCATGTGACCAATAACCAACTTCTTGATTCTCTTTCCTTCTCTCTCCCTTCCTTTCTCTTCTCCTCCTTCGCATACCTTCCATTTACAGGCTCTCCTTCCCCATTCTGCTCTTCTATAGGTTATGTCTTTATAGTCCCATTATGGCTGACAGCAAGTCCCAGGGCTATGTGTTTTCTTCCATATTTCCAGTGAAAACAAAAGAATTTGCTTCCCACAAAGAGCAAATGAAATCAAGTCTCATTGACATTGTTTGGCCTGAGCAGGGTCATGTGACCCTCTAGGTGTAGATCAATCCTTGTGGCCATAGGACAAGGACGTGTTGGTTTTCTTAAACCCATGACCTCACCTCTGGAACTGAGGGTGGAGTCTATGCTGGCCAAACCAATGACAATCTTAGATTGGGGAAAGGGAGTGTAACAGGTTGAATAGTAGACTCAGAATCTCAAAACTTATTCAAAATAAGGGCCATTGTAATTGTAATTAAGGTAAGAATCTCGATGTGAGAACATTTTGGATTAAGATGGGCCCTAAATCTAATGACAAGTTGTCCTCATACAAGATAGAAAAGAAGAAGACACAGATACAGAGATGAGAAGGCCATGTATACAGAGATGAGAAGTCAGAGCCAGAGGTTACAGAGAGGCTGCCACAAGCCAAGGCCAGCTGAAGTCTTTGGAAATAGGAAACAGCAAAAGAGTCTCTCTCCTAGGGTCTTTGGAAAGCGTGTGATTCTGCCAATATCTGGATTTCAGATGCCTGGCTCCCAGAATTGTGAGAGAACAAATTTCTTTTTTAAAAAAATATTTTATTTATTTATTTATTTGAGGCAGGGAGGGACAGAGGGAGAGAATCTCAAGCAGGCTTCATGCTAAGTGCAGACCCTGAGATCATGACCTGAGCCGAAATCAGGAGTCAGACATTTAACTCACCAAGCCACCCAGGCGCCCCATGAGAAAATAAATTTCTATTGGTGTAGGGCCACCTGATTCATAATAATGTATTGCAGTGACCTTAGAAAGTTAATTTTGGGGGAGAGGGAACAACAGAGGCTGCAAAGTATTCAGGAAGAATCTACAACAGAACCCTATTGAATAGATGCCAACTACTGAAAACCGGTGAAGAAACAATTCACACACCAGAAAGGTAGTGAGTTCCCATATTGTGTCAATCACCATAATAGGTATTTGCAAGGAAGTAATAAACAGCATGAACTGCCTGTCCTCCAAGTGCCTGATATCTAATGGTCAGGCAAACATTCAGAAAATGGAAAGCCCACGCACACAGGGGACAGTGCCACAGGAGGGGTAAGCATAGGCCCCCAAGTAACTGGTCTGAAGGCTCTCCTGACCCAGCCTCATGATAAATGGGACAGTGGAACCGTGGGATCCAGGGAAGGACTGCAGGAAGGCAAGTCTAGGTCTGTACCTAATAAGCAGAGAAAGAGTTAAATCAGCAAATAAAGGGAAAAAAGAGGAAAGGGTTCATTTCAGATCCTACATACTCTAGAGACCTTCCATGTTCCCAAGGAGAAACTCAGCAAAGCTTTGGGACTCTCCAGGGAAGCACTCATCCCTCACTTCTTCACTCCTTCATCACACACATTTGGGGCTCCTCCCAAGGGTACCCTCTGTCCCTGGAGCTTCTCCCACTTGGAGGTAAACATTCTCCTGGTACACTTCTCTTTTTTCCTGTATTTTCTGCACACCACCAAACTGAGAGTCTCCTTTTCTGACAACCAGATCCGTTAAGGCTGGTTGCCTCCATTTGCCTTGGACACATCTTCTGCATATAGATTGATGAGTTTAATCAGCGAATCAGGAGAAAGCCTTGGGCATCAATCACTGTCAGCGAGCCTTCTTTCTAATTTCTGATTTGCTGCTTCCAGTTATGAAGGCAATAACACTGTTTCTCTTAAAGGTGAAGCTGAGATGCCCAAAGTTTTGAATTTGCATTTGGTAGGAAAGTTCTAATAACATCTTTCAGTTTAATAAGACAGAAAGAGGGAACAAGAAATAGAGGGAAAGGGGGCCAGGGAATGAGAGAGGGTGGCCTCCTCTCATGGGTCAAGGTGTCTGCAGTTATCATGCTCCTGACCCCATTACTCAAGATTCATCCAGGCAGGGGAGATCATGGTAACAGTTCATTTAGAATCTGAAGGAGCATGTGTCCTATTCCTTTCTTTCCACACTGACATCCTCTTAGCTGTCATTCAGCTTCAGGAAGCATCCTGGCAAGACGGGGCAGATCTGTTGGGATTAAAGCCTGTGCTTCCACAAGTCTTTTTAAAGAGAAGATAGCATGGTGCCACTCTGGGAATACAGCCCCTGTGCTCCCAGCTGGACTGTTAAGATAGTCTTCACTGAGTCTTGTTGATTTCACAGGCATTGTCTCTAAAATCCCCCTGCCACACAGCCACCCCCTCCCCACCTGGGGAACAATCTGATGATGCTACTCCACAAAATCGGAAAATGGTCTGATTTTACAACAAGAGTTCAGAGCCCTCCTGCTGACATTTCTTCACTAATTCACTTACTAATCCATGTGGTCAACAAATATGTGTTAACTACCTAATATGTGGCAGACCTTGTTCTAGGTTCTGAATGCACAGCAATATATAAAACTGCTCTGTGCTCATAGAGGTCATATTCTGGTATCATAGGCTCTCCATAATCTGGACCCAATATAATTTTGAATTAATTTATTGAGGCATACTCTACATTAAATATACAACTGTTTTAAGCACAGCTTAGTGAGGTTGGAGAAACCACTAGCACAATCATACGAACATTTTCATTGCCCCAAAAATTCTCTTGTGCATCTTTCAGTTGACCCACATTTGGCCTTGGGCCACCACTACTTAACTCTCTGCCGCTCTAGATTGCTTTCCTTTCTCCAGAATTCCAGATAATGGAGACTCACAGGATATACAGTTTGTGTCTGGCTAGTTTGATTTACATAACGTGTTTTGATTCTCCCTTGTGGCTTTAAGTATCAGCACTTTGCTTCTCTTTGTTACTGAATAATATTCCACCATATGGAAAAAATAATAATAATATTCCACCATATGGATACCATTCTTGTTTACACGTCCACCTGATGCAGGCATGGATTATTTCTGGGTTTCAATAACTCAGAAGAAAGCTTTTATGGATGTACTAAACATGGACAAATGTTTTCATATTTCTTAGGTAAGTTCATAAAATAAGATTTGCTGAAACTTGTATGTTTCAACTTTACAAGAAACTTGTATTGGCTGTCTTTTAAATTTTAATCACCTTTGTGGATGTGTTGTGATAAATATCTCCTTGTAGTTTTAATTTGTATTTTCCTAATGGCTAATGATGACCTTCTTTTCGTGATAATGTTGGGTTTCTGTATATCTTAATTTGTGAAATATCCGCACAAAACCTGTACTCATTTTGAAAGTGAGTTGGTTGTTTTAGCATAATTTAGTTGTGGGTGTTCTTCATATTGTTTGGATACCAGTCCTTTGTCAGATATACGTATTGTATACATTTTTTCCTAGTGCCTACCTTACCTTTTCATTTTCTTAATGATTTATTTCAAAGAACAGATGTTTTTAAGCCATCATTTTTTTCTCCTATGGTTTGTCAATGACATCTTTGTTTACCTCATTTGCAAATACTTTTTCTACATTTCTTCTGAAAGCTATATAGTTTCATAGTTTACATTGATTTCTACAATCTGTGGCAATTTAATTTTGTTTTCTGGTG
The DNA here is from genome assembly GCF_053574225.1 of Canis aureus. Classification (NCBI taxonomy): domain Eukaryota; kingdom Metazoa; phylum Chordata; class Mammalia; order Carnivora; family Canidae; genus Canis; species Canis aureus. Next base: position 70,458,284 of record NC_135619.1, read on the forward strand.
TTAGATACGCTTCAAAGTTTTATTCCTCCCCAAATTCCAAAACTAGTACCGTTGATTGAAAAAGCTGCCCTTCCCCTGTTCAGCCCACTGTTGGAAATAATTTGATGAAGTATGTGAGGGTTTACTTCTGGTTTATCTGTTCTGTTCCATTGATCTAGACATCTATCCTCACATCTTGATTTCACCTTCATTTTTGAAAAGTCTTTTATATGGATATAGAACTTTGGGTTGATTTATTTTTCCTTTCAGAATTTAAATATGTCACTCAATTGTCTTCAGGCTTGCATAATTTCTGACAAAAACTCTGATTATCTTAAAATTTGCCTCTTCGTATGTAAAGTGTTTTTATTCTTATGCTGCTTTTTAAAAATAGAACTATAAAAAAGAGAACAGTTTTAAATTTACAGAATTATTGCAAAGATAGTACAGAGTTCCTGCATACCTCACACTTAGTTTTCCCTATCATTGACATCTTACGTTAGTATGCTAAATTTGTCACAATAAATGAATGTACCAATATTGATATATTATTGTTAACTAAAGTCCACACTTTGTTTCTCATTTTTCTTCATTTCCTTTTCATTTTTGTGTCTCAAGATCCTACCCAGGGTACCATATTACATTTAATCGTCATGTCTGCTTCAGCTATTCTAGACCATGACAGTTTCTCAAGTTTTCCTCGTTTTTGGTGACCTTGACAGTTTTGAGAAGTACTAGTCATGTATTTGTAAGACATCTTGACCTGGGATTTGCCTAATGTTTTCCTCATTATAACTGTCAGTTATGGAAGAGCACAGAGATGAAGTGTCATCCTTACCATATTATGTCAAAAAAGGGGCCATACTCTCCACATGACTTGTCACTGTTAATGTTGACCTTGATCACCTGGTTAAGATAGAGTTTATCAAGGATCACTCTGGCTTCTTCATAGTCCATAGTGTTGAGTTCATTCCCACAGATACTTCAGATACTCCATGTCCCTCCGGGCAGTGTTGGAGTTGAGTGCATGTTGTTGCAGTTCTCTGTGTCTTTGGCATCCTACAGACCTGCCCTCCTAGAGGCCCTTATCCTCTCTATGTGCCATATTACGGAGAGGAGATTTATTCACTATCTGCATGGATTCCAAATACCACAGCATCTTCTGTGAAAAAAGAGCTGACCTCCTATAAAAAAATCAAGCCAAGATACTGCTCTACTTAAAATACCTCAGTATGTTTCCATTTTATTGAAGATAAAGTGCAGAATAATTAACTGTAGCCTGCAAGGCCCAGCTTGGAGGCATCTTTGCCTTTCTTTTTTTTTTTTTTAATTTTTATTTATTTATGATAGTCACAGAGAGAGAGAGGCAGAGACATAGGCAGAGGGAGAAGCAGGCTCCATGCACCGGGAGCCCGACGTGGGATTCGATCCCGGGTCTCCAGGATCGGGCCTGGGGCCAAAGGCAGGAGCCAAACCGCTGCGCCACCCAGGGATCCCATCATCTTTGCCTTTCTTACCTCACTTGTCCCCACTCTCTGTAGCACTTGCATCTCCTACAAGCCTGAAGTCACCACAGGGATAGGAAACAAGAATGCTTTGCTTACTGCTACAAGCGTAGCACACTGCCTGCAATGCAATAGATTATATTAGTTAGTAGGGCCCCCGCTTACAGGTAACAAACAGTAGTCTAAGCCAAATGGAATTTATTCTTTATTTATCAGGAAATTTATTTTTCTAATTTTATTTATTTATTTATTTGAGGGAAAGACAGAAACAGGGTTGGGGGAGGGGCAGAGAAAGAGGGAGATAGAGAATCTTAAGCAGACCCCACACTAAGCACAAAGCCTGTGTGGGGCTGGATCTCACAATAGTGAGATTATGACCTGAGCCAAAACCAAGAGTTGGGCATTCGACCAACTGAAATACCCAGGCACCCCTATGTATCAGGAAATTTAAAGTTAGGTTATCTCAAGATTGGTAGGTTAGTTCAGTGAAATCTCTAGGAACCCATTATGTTGCGTTCCTTATTTCCACCAAGCTTAGTATGATGGCTTTTCATGCCTGAGTCTTGTTACCTCACGGTTCCAGGATGGCTGCCACAGCTCTAAGTGTCATATCCCTACATAAGCATAGCCAAAGATGGAAAGGAAGGGCTGAGTAGGGTGAAAAATGGCTCTCTTCATGAGCCCGTCTCCTTTCTTCAGGAAAGAACCCTCCTTGCTAAAAGCCGTTCAATAGAATAATCTTTGTCTTATCTATAATTGGGTAACTGGCCACTCCTAGCCCCAAAGGAGGCTGGAAATAAGTGAGACAAATGGGGTTGGAGATAAATGCAGGGCAACCAATCACCAGGGCCTGACATAGAATGCTCAGAAAATATGGGTTGAGTGAGTAAGCTATGTGTTTGTCTGAAAACACTAGAATTGAGAAGTCTGTTGAACCACTTCATGTTCAACATTGAGGCCTATTCTTTATCCCCCTTTGACATCTAAAGCTTAAAAAGGTCCAAATTCACAGAATTAGTAAAGCTGATATCTGACCCAGGTCTGCCTGCTATCAGAGTTGAAGCCATTTCTTATTTCATGAATATAGCATCGCTATAAGAGACATCGACAATCCAATACTGAGATCAATCAAGTTGAAACTCATTGTGATCAGACTCTTGCAGAGCTACCCACCTCTGCTGAAGCAAATGGACACTTCTAAGACGGAAACTCTAAGCTCTGAAACTGCTCAGAGTTACAGTTCAGAGCTGCTTCTTTTCTTATTATTAGTCAGTTATAACATATTTCTGGCACCAGCCAAGGACATATTAAATGCAACTCACTGGGGTTGCTCGTGCAATTTATGTTTTTAATTTTGTAAATAGTGCCGAGTTGGTATGGTCAAAAGAGGGGTGTGGGTTTGTACTTAAGCAAATATAGCCTTTGGTTACGTCATGCCATAGTTGCAAAATATGGCTTTGTTCATCAAATGATGGTGCTGACAGCTGCATTGCAATGGCCATTGAATTATATCCACTCACATAAAAGGAGAGATAAAAGACACCAGTAATGTGTGGCATATGACACAGACATACACACACACGTACACACTCAAGAGGCACAAATTTGAGCCCCCTGACAGGCTCAGAGCTACACATTCCAATACAAACACACTCATGCCTAGGAATCTGGCTCTCTTATATCATCTTAAGGAATTCCCTTTATTTCTTTTCTTTTTTTTTTTTCCTGCTACTGACAAGATTTTGGCTAGTATACTTTCAATTTGAATATTGTGTTCCAAGCAAAAGATATAAGTAGTAAGACAATAAAGAAAGATATAAATTGTCTATTGTAACTTAATAGTAAACGACAATGCCTTTGATGTCTTTAGCCTTTATCAGATTGTGGATTTCCAATAGTGAAGTGCTAGGGCTTGGCCTACTGTTGTGAGGGCAGGGGTGAACGGAATTTGGGTGGGGTAAGGGGAAGGAACTAGTTTGATGTGACTGTGGTAGACCCTTTGCAGCAATAGACAGACTTCTCTCCTTCCTCAACAATCTATGGACTTTGCTATGTAACTTTGCAGTACCCTCACATTATTTGGGTGGGATTGTCTGCTCCTTTCCTGGACTCGGGCTTCAGGACTTGTCTGTGACTCATCTTGGACAATGGGATGTTAGAAAATTAGAAGCAAGCCCAGACTTTCAGAAAAGCTCTTGCCCACTTCTGCTTCCTCTCTTCCTCCTCTGCAATAGCCACAAGATCAAGGCCAGGCCAGCCTGCTAGGGCAGAGCCAAGATGCCCCAGTTGTCCCGGCTGAGGCCAACCTAAACCAGCTGACAGCTGGCTGACCCCAACCTGCAGCTGACAGTTGATGCTTGAGTGAGCCCAGCTGAGACCCGGAGCCACCCAGCTGCCCCATAGAATGGAGAACAATAATAAATGTTATTTCAAGCCACTGAGTTTGGGGGTAAATTTGACAATCAATGACTGAGAAACATAACTGGTTATAGAGCTAGGCTTAATTGCTCAAGCTCCTGATTTCAGAGAAGTGATTCCCCCCCTCCAATACCCCAGTTTTACAGATGGAGACAATGAGGAACAGTGAAATTGAGCCATTTAAAGCTATACAGGCAGGGAAAAGCACTGTTACTCATTTTAAAGACTGACTTAATAATTTATCTTCAAGAATATATTCTAAGAATAGCACCTTCTTTCAGCATGGGATGACAGTTACACAAGCTCTCCCTATGGCATGTGGGACTCAGGAAGAGCTTAATAAATCCATCTTTGCATGGATGGCAGTGTGACTTTGCCACCGGGTCCTCTGCCCCACTGCATGGCTCCGTATCCAAACCAGATCCTCCTCCTAAGCTTGCCCTTCCCACCCCTACTGCCTGCTCTCTAAGGCAGTAAAGAGGAGCCTCTGACTCCCCTCTTTCACCCCTAATAGTCAAGACAGCTTTGCTGCTTCTCCCCAATCATTCACTGCAGTGTCTGAATATAGACCTTTATCTCTTCATCTGGGTTCCAACATGGGCAGGGTACTTGCCAGGCACAGAGGTGAGGAGATGACACAACTCAGCCCTCATCCTTCTCAAGAACCCAGTTCACCATTCCAGTTGCGATGGTTCAGCCCCGACTCAGGCCTCAAGCCCACCCACCGCCTGTTAGTTTCCTTCTATACCTTGTACGTCAGGAAAGATCACTTTTAACTCCTAGATGTAATCCAAATGCTAGACATTGATACACGGTCTTCTCCACCCACGGTCTTCTTATAACCGTTCATGTCTAAGCCATATTCAAATATCTACCTGCAAAATAGAAATGAATCCAGGATTTATATATTTACCCAGCAAACAATGCTCTTATGCTGCCCAAATTCCTCCCAAGGTTTCACTGGGACATCTTAGTGCATGCACCATTGTTTAGCACTTTTATCATTTGTTACTGTGATAATTGCACTTGTATTATACTTGAGGAAACCAAGAGTTGGAGATCTTGTCTCTAGCCAGTATCATGACCTAGCCTTAGGTAGAGCTAGAAATTAAATTCTGAACTGTTGACATCCTAAATCAGAGTCCTTAAACCTACATCAGATCATTTTGCTCTTTACAAATGACTTGACACTAGGCCACCTCTAGGAGTTTGAATGAGAGTTCCAATGAGGTATGTGGCTAGACACTGAGCCTCTTGCAGCCACAGCCTGGCCAGGTCTCAATGGCTTTGCTGTTTTTTAATCACTGCCAGCCCTCCTCTTTCTGACTCTGAGGCCATTTCTATTCTCTGAAATCAATCAAAACAGAACACAATGAAACAATAAACTTGTATCTCTTACCTGATACTCCTTTCTCCTCTGCCCTATATAGATCAAGTCACGATTCCCCGGAAATCAAGAAGAGAGTATATTTTGTTTACCTGCACTCCACATACTTACCACATTTTAGCACAGCCTCTACCACAGAGACTCGCAGATTCTATGGGCATGCCAGGCTAGTGAGTGCATGTGCACACAGGGCTCTAGGCAATGTATGTTACTGTTTGATGACATGTATATTTAGAATGCCTTATATGCATATTAATTAACCCATAGATGGCAGTGACATTTTAAAAGCAGTTCCATCCCCATTGTTTAAAAAGCATTTTTGAGAATTCAGAAGATAAATAACCGTGACACATGCTTTCCTTTAATTCCATATGCTGGAAACAAATCTTGCCATATCACGGAATGATGACTATCCAGATTTTAGGTCTGCATCGCATGAATGTAAAGCATCAACCCTCTCACACAATGTCCTTTTTATCTTGTGGCCTGACTTTCCACGAACCCAGATTCACAGATTTTTGTATATTGAACTTCAGTTCAAGTAGATTTTAAGGCCAGGTTAGAAAACAAGGAGTTCTTGAACCCCAAACACAATATTAAACTCTCTCATATACATTATATTTATTCCTCTTATTATATTAAAAAATGACTATGGGGAATATTTTATATTCTCATTTTTTTTTTGTACAGGAACTGGGTCTCAGAAATTTAAGTGACCAGCATATAGCCATGTGGCTTGCAGGTAGAAGAGGCAGGATTCAAACACAGGACAATACAATTCTAAAGACCATCTTGTTTCTACCCCAGTGAATTGACTGTAATGAATGCCTTTGAAAGAAAGATATCTTAAAGAGGGTGAAGCCTGAATCTTCCAGAATTCTCCAGGGGGACAGAATCAATAGGACACACACACACACACACACAAGCACACCATATACATTTACTTATTTTAAGAAATAGGTGCATACAATGGTAAGTGCTGGCAAGTCTGAGATTTGTAAGGCAGACTGGCAGACTGGAAACTCAGGCATTATTCTCCTCTGGGGAACCTTAGTTTTTACTCTTAAGGCCTTTCACAGATTAGATGAGGCCCACCTATATTATCAGCAATAGTATCCTTTACTTAAAATCAACCAATTGCTGGTATTAACCACATCTACAAAAGATACCAATAGCAACACCTAGATTAGTGTTCATACAAATAACTGGGTGTTCTAGTCCAGCCAAGTTAACTCATAAAGCCAACCAGGGCTCCCATACCTGAGCTTAAATTCCTGACTCTCATAATAAGTTCCTGTAGCTTTGTGATAAGCCCAGAAAGACCAAAATTCTATATGGCCACCCTTTATGGAAAACATGCAAATACACAAGTCCTAAACAGCATCATTTATATGTCTATTTTAATAAAGAATTTTTTGAGTATCTATTTAGCCCTAGCATTGGTCTTGATGGAAAAAGGGAGGTCAGGAAATACAGAATCTAAAAATATTCTCTGCCCACAGATAAATCTGTTTAATTGGAGAGATAAGAAAACCATCTTGGAGGAAAGTTGCATAGTTGAGTTTTATGGTAATATTATCAGTGAATGAAATCTGTAATTTACTTGCTTTTTTAAAAAAAAATTGGAGATTTCTTTTATTATCTAGTACCTATTCAAATACTGAGGGAGTTCACTGAGTGTTTTTTTTTTAATATTTTATCTATTTATTCATGAGAGACACAGACTGAGAGAGAGAGGCAGAGACACAGGCAGAGGGAGAAGCAGGCTCCATGCAGGGAACCCGATGCTGATGCGGGACTCCATCCCAGGATCACACCCTGGGTCGAAGGCAGGCGCTAAACTGCTGAGCCACCCAGGGATCCCCTCACTGTTTTCTAAACAAATCATTTTAGGGGCACCTGGGTGGCTTACTCGGTTAAGCATCTGCCTTTGGCTCAGGTCATGATCTCAGAGTCCTGGGATTGAGCTTTGTGCTGGGCTCCCTGCCTAATGGGGGGTCTGCTTCTCCCTCTCCCTCTACCCCTCCTTACCTGCACCACCCCGTTCATGCTCTCTCTCTCAAATACATAAACAAAATCTTTTAAGAATTTATCTTTATCTGTTGAATATATATATTTGTAAGAATCTGTATATGTATCTGTGTATGTACACATATGTAAATTGTATTTATATATATATATACACAAATGTATATCTGTAAGTATTTGATACAGCATCTTAATTTTGTTAATTAAATATTGTATTTCCATATTTATCTCTACTTCCATATCTGAAAAATATTAGCATTTCCTTCCATGATTATATATTTATCAATTTCCCCTTACCTTCCTAACAGTATTGCTCTATATTTTTTGAACCTATACTATTAGCTGCATCAAAGTTTATGGCCATTATATCTTCTTGGCATACTGTATCTTTTACTTATAAGAAATATCCCACTCTCTCCTCTTAAGAACTTTTCATCTTGAATTTTTTAGCCTATATTAATATTACAATAAAATACATTGTATTTTTATCTGGAATATGTTTTTCACATTTTTCTTTTGAAATGCCTTATACTCTTTTGTCTTAACTGTTTTAAATACTAACAGTAATCAAGTTTTCTTTTTTGCTTCCTTTTCTTATTTTAACTCAGTCCCTGTCTCTTCCTTGCTAGAGGTAAATTAAATCTATTTACATTCCTTGTCATTAATGATAGATTTGGACTTATTGCTCTTTCTATTTTATTTGCATTACATTTAGTTGTTTCTTTCTGGTTTTAATTTATTGTATTTTATGTTTTTTGCTACATTTTTATACTTCTCTGCAAAGAATCACTTATGATTGTAAAGTGCATATGCATACATGTATGCACATACATTTGCCTATATTTTTTGTGCATATTTATGTTCTGGTTGAACAAATCATTCAGAGAAGACTAAGACATAAACTCTGAAGTCTTCTGGTACCAATGAGACTGAGTTCCATAAGTGAACTTTAGGAATACTGAGTTCTCTGGTATTGGTGGGAAATCATTTATATTAATGGCCCAAATTCTTTAGTCTTTCTATATTCATGCCCCTTGCAATGCAGCTTTTGTGTTCCTTCCATCAATAATTGGGGTATCTTTCAGCCATGTGAATTATTTTGACTAGTGGGATGTCAGCATTTATGATGCAAAGACCTGAAAAAGTGCTTGTATATTAATGCTTCTTTTTTGATAATGACCCTTTATCAGGATAACATGTCCAATCAAACATCCAATCCAATCTAATAAAGAATGAAACACCTGGAACAGAGTTGTACTGTTTGTCTGAGATGAAACTGTCCATAAGGAACCAAGAGCCAGTGACCCTAGATATTCAGATGACCTAACCAAGACTAGAATAACTGTCCAAAACTGAATCTTAGAGATTAAGTAGGAAGGAAAAAAACATAAGCTAAGTAAATATTTTATCAAACCAAGAGTTTTTGGTGTGGTTTGCCAACAGAGCATATCTGTGAAAATTGATAACTGATGTAGCATGTATGTGAGACAGTGAATTTGTTATGAGTTTGTAAAAAGATCAATATCTCTAAGGATATCAAAAAGAGTCATTCCAAATACCAAAAAATGAACTTAAGGCAATACTTTGGTTTCTTGAGCTCAACTATAAAGAGAAACTTAAGTACTATAGGATTATAATATTTTTTAATCCCCACAATGCCCTATGTGAATAATATTCATAATCCAATATTTTCATTATGGGTTCTGTAAGGCAGATATTGTGCTTTATCTCAAAATAGCATGTATTCTTGAAATTTTAACTGAAAAGATAGAGTGGTCTTAGAAGGAAATTTTCTGATCTTAATTGTAGAGGTTACTTGGAAGTCATAACTTGGAAGTAAATTCGAGATTTCCCCATCCTATCAGTGCCATACTTGATTCAGTAATACTAAAGGAACCTCTGATAATGAATTATATATTTACCAATTCAATGAACTGTGACTGAGCACCAACAAAGGATTGATGATTCCATTAATGCCAGGTTTTACCTTGAAGTAAATTGTACCTTCTCCAAGTATTTGCTTCACCAGTTGGACCCAGAATTTTGTGATTCAGGGAAAGCTGCATCTGGATTTACCCTCTACCCCTGTACAAGGCTTCTGTCTGGAGTCATCATCTGCCTCTTTGCATTTGTAAGTGTTGCGACTGCATCCATGAAAACCTGCTCTGCAATGTCTCAGAACACTGCTGATCTCTTTTCAAAACATCTTCAACAGAAGCTTCTTACTAATCATTCTCTCCCCTGGATTTCATCTATGCCTCACATATATCTCTATTGCTCAAATATCTTACCAACTAAGCTTATTGCTTTGCATGTACTTATTGACCACTACTCTACTAGATTCTTAGAAAAAGGTACTATAGAATGTTTGCCTTAAAATAACCACAAAAGTAGGTGCTTAATAAGTTTTTCATAAACTTAACATTTACTTTTGTGTGCTAAGCTATGATATATAGAATCTCTAAGACCTTCTCCCCTACAACTTCTGTTCCCTTAAAAAATCATGGAGGGAGGTGCCTGGGTGGCTCAGTGGTTGAGCTTCTGCTTTTGGCTCAGGGCATGGTCCCAGGTCCAGGGAATGAGTCCTACATCGGGCTCTCTGCCTATGTCTTTGTCTCTCTCTCTCTCTCTCTCTCTCTTTCTCTCTCTCGAATAAATAAATAACTTTTTTTTTAAAAAATCATGGAGGGAAATACGAAGAGGCAATATTAGGTCCTTTTCTCTGGATCCCAATCTAACCCCATCTAACCAGAGCCTCACAAACAGGAGCACCTACAGAAACAAAGCATTGGGAGAGAATACTCCTGAATTTCTAAGTAACAACAAAAAACCTGGAATAGAGGAGAAAATAGTTTCAGGATTTTTTATTTTATCATAAACAGAAAAATAATAATAATAAAATAGACTAATAGAACGCTCTTCTAGAAAAAAAAAAAAGTGATGGGAAGCCCCCAGTGATCTACAATTAGGAGAGAGAAGCATAGTGTTTCAGCACCATGGACAGTGGTACGTCTGCTCTGTTGGTACTAGGACTAAGGCACCTACAGCTCTCAGTTTGATGTGCTGCTGTAGTGGAGGATGACAGATGGGGAGATAGCCTTCACAGCAGGGCTATTTGACTTCCATGTCAAAGGCAGCATACCTTTAAAGCAGGGAACCCAAGTCTACAGTAGATGCCAGATTATATGTGCTGTTTTACCCAAATGGCAAGGAAAATCCTATAACTTGTAGAATCACTACACACACACACACACACACACACACACACACACACATGAAATACATACATGGAAAAATATATAGATAAACAGGGATTGGTTAATTATAAAGCCTACACTTAGACCTTAAAATAAGCAGTGGATTACAAATAATGTCAACACAATGAGTGAAGTGTTGAACAATATCTCTATGGAGGAAGCTGGCTCAGTGAAAACCTAAGTCATAATGTTATTCTAGAAGAGTTCAGAGGAGGAAGAGAGCAGCTAGAGCTGAAGTGCTGGGTGAAGGCTGAACAAATGAGAGGATGTGATCAGAGTGACAATTCCTGGGGGTATTGCATTTGGGGAAGCCCATGCACATGCACATAACACATAGCATGTGGCACCACAGCAGGAGATGGAAGCAGAGGTGCTTACCCCTAAGGCAAATGACTTGCTCTACTTGGCGCATCTTTTCCTTCAACCTAATTTAGCCAAAGTCCTGAAATTCTATCCCATGCTCATTCTCACCTCCCTAGATAATCCTCCCAGAACATGGGATAGATTTATCCACTTCAACCTTATCTGCTTTCCTACTGATGATCATCAATCCATTCATGTAAGTACTCAACAAATGTTTATCAAGCACCTAATATATGCCAGCATTTCCTTCATTTCCTTACAAACCTCTCAAACTACTAGATTGTCTTGTTCATTGCTTGTCCACTCATTTATCAACTCAATAATTGTTTAGTGTGCACTTGGGTTAAGGGCTATCTCAAGCCCAAGGTTACAAAGATGAAGGAGACATAAGCTCTGACATCAAGAGCTAACAGTTGAGTAAGTGAGATAAGTGTAGAAAGGCCATCATACTATAGTGTGGTAAGTCATCCAAAAAAGAAAGGATGCTATGAGAACACCAAGGGAAGAACAATTACAACCACTGAGGATTCTGGAATGTGCTTCAATCTCAAACATATATTGAATATTTCACACATGGTCAAAATCATGCTGGCCATATTCACTCTTTCATCCTCACAGAGACTCCATGAGGTTGATGAAGAAAAAGGGAAACTGAGACTTACAAGGTTTCACTTCCACTCCCAAGTCACAGAGGCTGCAAGTGGCAAAGATGGGATCCAACTCCATTGCATTTAGAGTCAGTCTTTTTCAACTCAGCCTGGCCCCCTTCCAAAAGGCTCCAGAGGGGGCAGCATTTGAGTAGAGCCTTTAGAGAACAAGTAGGACTTTGTCATGGTGCCACCTGTGAAGTGGCAGAGATGACGAGGAAACCAAGCCAGGTGAGGAGCAACCCCCAGCTGCCACCCTCAGGGGACATCTCACTGTTTCTGTGATGAGGACTCATGTGCCCCAGGGCGGTTTCCGTGGCAGCATGAACCCCCCTGATGCCTTGACCCATCTTTGCCTGTCTCATTCTTCTTCATAATTGGACCGGCTGCCGCTCACTGCTTACCTGATTAGTGGGTTCACTAACCCAGCAGAAATGGGATCTAAGAGGATTAAAATGTGAAAAAAAAGATAATACAAATGGAAAACAGCAGCTTCTCCAGCCGAGCTTTGGATTAGAAGTTGAGAAAGTGAATCATAAAATTAAAAAATGTGAAGGACAAGGTTAAAATGGTGATTGGGAAGAGTCCTTTTATAGCCAAGCGTCCTTGCATGCTATTGTTTCTGTTTTGTTGAAGTTCTCCAGGGAAAAGTGCAAATGCCTTTGCCTGGCTTTCAGGGGCCTCGTAAGATCTAGGTACAGCCTTGCTTTCTGATCTTATTCGCCACAACCTCCCTTCCCTGTGTAGATCTCCTCATTTATTATCTTTAGGTCTTTGTCCCTACAGGTTTCTTTCCCCAAATTCATGTCTCTGTTATCATTACTTCCCCCATTTCTTCTCTTCGCTCTCCCTGATATGCAGCTTCTTTCAAAGTATCCTACCATCACTGTGGAAGCCACCTCTCCCTCCTGAAGCCTCTTGCACTTTGTCTATGCTGTCAATTACTTGGCACTTTTCTGCCTCCAAAGAGCATAATTTATGTATTTTCTCCCTTGGTGGACTGTGAACACAGAGGGCTGGAACAACACCCTCTTCCATGAAAATGATCTTATACTGGTATTTACAAAAGTCTCTTTGTATGAATGAGGGGGTGAATGAGCAGTGTGCATCAAGCATAACAGTGAACCCTCTAAGCATTGTTTGATTGTGCTGCTCCCTGGCTTAAAGCCCCTCTGGGCACTCTAACCTCCAAGGATGAGGCTGAACACAGCATCCCTGGGGAGGGCCCCACCTCTCTCTCCCCACCTCCTGTGTCCTACCTCTTCCCCAGCCACCCATCTCCTGGCTCTCCCAGGCCCCACGTGAGCATGCCACAAGCACTCCACATGGTTGATTTAGATCCTGCCAAACTCTGCCTGAAATTACATTCCCAGCCCATCCTCTCCTCCTCTTTTCATGGAAAAGTATACTCATTCTTTAAGATTCAGTTTGTTGCATTTTCCCCTAAAGCCCTCCTGATACTTCTATGGCTAGCAATCCCTTCTCCTGCCATGCTTTTTGCCCAAACATCCGCTTAAGTAGTTTAAGACAGCATCAGAATTCCTGCTGCTGTGTTTTATATGGATTTGGGCTGTTTGCACTCTACACATCTGTTGCCCACACTAACAATGGGCTCTTCCAGGGGCAAAAGCTCAGTAATTTTCCATCGTAGTGATGGTTAACATTGATTAAGCTCTCAATGTGTGTTAGTTCCTATACTCTCACACATGATCTCATATATATCACCATAGCAAGAATACTAGGGTGGTGTCATGCACATGTGCACAAATGTTCATCCAGACCCATCTAGACCTACAGCCTGTGCTTGTAAGCACTGCATTGCACTGCCTGCCTTTGTGGCTTTCTTCAGCACAGACATGGGGAATGTCCTTGCTGCCCACCACGTATTTGCCAAGCTGGAAAAACAGGCATAATAAACTAACTCAACTCTTCTCAACACTTACAATGCACCAAGTACCCTGCTGAGGGGTTTATAAACATTACCACATGGAATCCCCATAACATCTCCACAAGGAAAATGCTATTAATTCTGTTGCTTTAGAGATGAGGAAACCAGGGCTCAAAGGAAGCTAGTTAATTGTTCGAAGTCATGTGCTGTGAAGGACAAAGTACAGACCTAAACCCTGGTCTTCCAGACTTTAGAACTAAGCTTTTTACCCCTTCGTCAGCCCAACTTAGGTTGCAGTTTGTTTTGCCCATTAAAAAAAAAAATTCTAGCTAAATAATTAAGAGATGTCATAAAGCAATCACAGCTTAACCTCAAACAAGGCCCCAGGAGCTCTGTTGATGGCTACCCAGGCCATCCACCAGAGAGGAAGAGCCCCTGTCTCAGCCTGCATATCTCATCCCATCACTAAGATAACCTTCACCAACAGAAGAGAGTTTGCTCACATGCTCCCATCCCCGAGAGGAAGGTTGAGACTGCCTCTCTGTCTGGGTCTCCTGAGCAAATTCAAGTACAGATACAGGCCAGGAGCTACCACACAGGCCCACAGAGCTTCCCGTGACATTATACTGTGTATAAGCTGTTCTCATCAGTTCAGGGATTGCACCTGGGGGAAGACTTAGTGATCACTTTGCTTTACTACACTTTAAGTTTCCAACCTCAGTTTTTCCATCTGTGTAATGGAACTTAAAAGACATACCATTATGAAGAAATTTCTATGACTCAGATAATGCATGTGGAAGCATTTCCTGAGCAATGAAATGCTCTCCAAAACTTGCTCTCCTTTTTTTTTTTTTTTGTCAAGGTTATTTTCCACTGGAAAAGAAACAGAGCCCCAAATATCTGTCCTTTTGAAGCCACTGCCTTCCCATAAAGACCTTTATGGGAAAATTATTTCATCAAAAAAAGCCAACAAGCCCGATAAGTTTAGCATAATACAGATAGAAGGTCAATGTGGCTGGATTCTAAGAAATTACAAGAGGGAGAGAGAGACAGACAGACAGACTTAGGAGAGCATGTCAGAGAAAGGCTGAGGCCATAATAAGTATAACATCTCAGGCCAAGGAAGGAACTTGGTGTGTTTTTTACTTGCATTGGGAAGTCATTAAGAAAAAGCTGAGGGTGCTGGAACACAATTTGGATGTTAGAGGACAACTTAGGGACTATAAAGAGAAGGGACTGGAAGGTGTCAAGAGTGAAGGCAGAGGGCTGGCTAGAGGCCAATGGACCAACTGAATGAGGTAAGATGGTGGCCAGGAGTAAAGATTTAACAGGGACATTGGTGGGAAAGTCATGAGCTTCTGCATGTATGTTGGAAGCAGGGCCAACTACATTTCCTTTCTCAGCATACCCAGATGAAAGCCTAATTAATTCTCTCTGGAAAACCCAAGATTAAAGGATTATTGCCTTCTGTAGTGGTGGAAAGTGAGGCTCAGGCCCCTAGTCCCTGATGAACTCATTTGGGGGTACAAATAACTTCATTATGTATTGTTATATCTCAGAGTCATGGTGTGGAAAGGGCTTTGGAGATCCCATAGCCACTATCTTCATCTACTCCTTAGACATTTAAGGCCACATCCTAGAGGTAAACTTTCCCACGTGGCAGAGCAAAGACCAGCCTGAGTCAGAAGGAGACTCCATGTCTTCTAATTGCTGGCCCAATACTTGATCTCCAATGCCAGCAAAGGGGGATGGGCACTAACATCTATGAGCATCCCCAGTGCTCTGGACTCTGCACTGACCAAGTTAAGTATGCTCCTCACTAACTCCACACACTGAACATCTACAACATACCTACTCAGTTCCATGTGCTAGGACACCCTGGTGAGCAGGACTGGCCTGATTCCTGCTCTCGGTGAGCTTTCAGAGGAATGTCTGCTGCTTAACTAATGGGGTTGTGCGGGATGGTTATTATGACCTTTGTTGTAACAGATGAAAAAGGACCACAGACACAGAGCAATTCAGAAGCTCACCCATTTTCTATGGTATGTGGTGTCCAATTCTGGGCCCCGAGCCAGGAACTGCTGTTAAGATCAAAGAGAAGTTTGTGCAAAGTACCTGGTCAGCTTCCCAGAGCTCTGTTGATGTAAGCAGAATAACAGGATTTTGAAAAATTCTATCCTGCCCCTAGCTTTGTGGTCTAGGGCAACTACATTAGGCAAAAGATTTTCTGTGTTCAAATAGGGAGAAATCAGAAGGACCTCTGATTTGCACTAAAGACCATTTAGGATGTCAAAGCACAGAAAGGCCAAAGGCTGAGTGGGGTGGGGTGGGGAGGAGAGTGGCAAAGGAAGAAATGAGAGGGGCAGGACATGGGAGTACGAGAAAAAGAGAGAGCTGCATCAGACAGAGAATGTACTCAAAGTATAAAAGGAAGAAAGGTAATTTGAGAACCCCGGCCTCCATCTGCTCAGACTCTGAAGATAAAGGCAAAGGGGGATTAGTGACCTGAGGGGCCACAGCAGGGCCTCCTCGCCCCCACAAGTGCATGCAGGATAGAAATACCATTTATTAGCCCCATGCATGGTAATTATATTTAATACTGACCTTGATTCCTTTTGTCCACAGGAAATCATGAAAGCTGCTCTGTCTGAATTTGAGGACTTTAAGTGACCCATTAGCAGCTCCTACTTCTGTCCTAGGCTGGCAGTCGAAATAGGACAAAGGAGAGCCACAGGCATGAGCATTCAGGTTTTCAAGAGATGTGTCTGAAATCACGTAATCCAATGTGGAAAGGAGGTGTAGATAGAGCAGAGTCCTGGACAGGGACCCAGACCCTGATTCAGTCCCAATATCCAAGTGACCATAGGCAAGATTGTAAATGCCCTGGAACCTTGCTTTCTCTTGGATGTTTCTAGCACAATACCTACCTCATTGGGTAATCAAGAGCTTTAAGTGAGATGTGGCATGGGAAAGCAGCTAAGAAAAGATTCCCAACTTTGAAAAACCATCCATGGCTCTCCAAATCCCCTACTAGAAACCGCTGGATGTTTAGACTTTAGGACTCTTCGGGTTTTGTAAAGGTATGGTGGTATAGATATTCTCCATCATGTGACAGCCTGTGTCAGGGTTCAAGAGAGCCCTTCTCTCCCAGTTACCTTACCATGCTTCTCTCCTTCCAGTACTTATCACCCACTGACACAGAACCACTTATTCGCTTATGCATCTGGTGGGAATGTGGGGCCATGGGGGCAGGGATTTTGCCTCTTGTCCATCACCTTTTCCCCTATGCCTAGGCAATTATAGACCCAAATACAAATAATACATGCTGGATCTAGCCCATTGTAAATTGAAAATACTGTAAATTGAAAATGCATTTACTACATCTAACCTACTAAATGCTCTAGCTTAGCCTAGCCTACCTAAATCTTGCTC
Source organism: Canis aureus (assembly GCF_053574225.1). NCBI lineage: Eukaryota > Metazoa > Chordata > Mammalia > Carnivora > Canidae > Canis > Canis aureus. Next base: position 70,475,188 of record NC_135619.1, read on the forward strand.
AGAACATTTGTGTTAGCTTACAACTGGGCAAAATTATCTAACACAAAGCATATTTTATAATAAAGTGTTGACTTTCTAGTGTAATTTATTGAATATTGAACTGAAAGTGACAGCGTGGGTGGTTGACCCTTGTTATTGTGTGGCTGAGTGGGAGCTGGGGCTCGCAGCTGCTGTCCAGCATCATGAGAGAGATTGTACTGCATTTCATTAGCCCAGGAAAAGATCAAAATTCAAAATTCAGAATGCGGTTTCTAATATGTGTATCACTTTCACACCATCATAAAGTTGAAAAATCATAAGTTGAACCATTATAGGTTGGTGACCTTCCGTATATCATTCTTAAAATGACAAAATTATCAAGACATAAAGCTTTTAGGGGCACCTGGGTGACTCAGTTGGTTAAGCATTGGCCTTCAGCTCAGGTCATGATCCCAGGGTCCTGGGATTGAGCCTCACATCAGGCTCCCAGCTCTTTGAGGAGCCTTCTTCTCCCTCTCCCTCTGCCTGCCACTCCCCCTTCAGGTGCTCTCTCTGTCAGATAAACAAACAAACAAATTAAAAAAAAAAAAAAGATGAGAAGTTTTTAGTGATTACCGGGGGTTAGATGGAAGCACGAGGGAGGGAGATGTGGGTTATAAAATTCAACGTGAGGGATCCTTGTCGTGACAGTGACTCTGGTGGTGGATATATAAGTCTACTCCTATTATAAAATTGCATCGAACTAAATACACACAAGAGTGCATACCAAACTGGAAAAATTTAAATAAGATAGGTGGACCGCGTCAATGTCAATATTCTGGTTGTGATATTTTATGATAGTTTCGCAAAATATTGCCAATGTAGAGGAGGATCTGGGTAAAGTCTACACCAGATCCCTCTATACTATTTTTCACAACTATTTGAATCTGAAATTCTCCCAATAGAAATTTTAATTACAAAGAAATAAATTAGAAAGATGAAGGAATATTAACCATTTTCACCCTCAGTGAAATTGATTTGGGTCATCTGTTACATCTCTGTGAACATCAGGGATCTCAAGGCATCTCCTCCAATGCATCTCTGCTGGGGGAAGACCAAGTTGGGGTCATATAGCTCTGAGAGTGAATCAACACAACCAGGAACTCAGCAGGACTCAAAGGGTGAGGTCACAGTTTCCCCTTTCTCTCCACTCCATCATCCCAAGTGCTCACAACCTTGAATTTGAAGAGTTTTAACTTAAAAAAAAAAAAAAAGATGGCAATTTTGCTTCAATGTTTTCTAATTTTGCTGTAACTGCTACCAGCTGTGGGTTAATGTAGAACATATTCCATGAGGCATCCTGAGGCCTTTTCATGTTTTCGAGTTCCCCGAGAGTTGACATGGTTCAACATGGGGTGGGGAGAACAGTGGAAGCAGAGCTAGGTTTTATATGCCAGTGTTCAAAGCTGTTTGCTGTTTCTCTTTCCAGTGTCTTCAGTCGCCGGAAGGTGAGCAGGTTTCTGGCTCTGAGTCCGAAGCATGAGGAAGGACTTGGCAGGTCCCTGCTTTCTGCTGCCTCTGCAGTCAGCTGTAGGCGATATCCAGATTTGAGCTGTGGGAAACTTCCATCAGGTGCTCTCATTAACCTTGGTCAGTCTTCCTGCATAAGTTGGAAATGTGATCAACACACCAGGCCCACAGAGAGTGAGAAGGAAAGGGGGAGAGACAGGCAAAGGACCTTGTTGTCTAAGAATCTCCAAATGGGCACGGTTCTGTCTTGGAGCCATTCACTCCAGCCACCCCAAGAAGCCGTGATGGGTCAGCCCTCCAGAGTTTCGGGTCTGCCTCCAGTGGCTTCTCATTCTGCATTCACATTTGAAGGGTACATGTCACTTCTATTAACCTCCAGTTAACATCACAGACCGGGCCAGCCTCATACACATCAAACAGATATCTCCTGCCATTTCACCCCCACAGGTGCTTGGTGCCTTGCCTCTCCCAGGCCTCAGATGGCCACAGATGCCGTCAGCACCCATGCCTGCCCATGGTGGGCCAAAAGAAGAGCAGGCTGGTCCGCCCTGCTGCTCCCCTGGGCCTGGATGGCACTGCACACCCCATACCCAACAGGGCCCAGTGCAAGGTGGGAGCCAGGGTGTGGGAAGCAGGGTGAGGTAACAGTGACACCATAGTGGTGACAAAGCAGGATGTGGCCGCATCTTCCTGCGATCTCTCCATCCCATCCTCTGTCCCTGCTGGCCTCCTGCCATTCACTGCACCTCCAGCCAGCCTGGGCTCCCTCTGCCTGTCCCCTCACTTCCCCCTCCTCATTCAGCTACCTCCAGTCCCCAGTGCCCCTCTGCCTCTGTGTGGCCTCCCTCTTTTTTCTCTATCCCTGACCTATGGTCTGCCTACATTCATGGTGTCAGCCCAGCCTCCTTATCTGCACCCCCAACCCCTACACGCTCCCCTCCACAGCCCTCTCCCTCTATGCAAGGCAGGGCCTTTCATCCACAGGGGCCTGACCTCTGCATAGTGTTGGCTTTGTCCTGGGGGTCCTGAGCTAAACAGAGATGAACACTAGTGTTGCTCTGGGCCCAGCCCTGCCCTCTTCCCTTGGCCCCACATTTCTCTGATGCCTCAAAGTCCAGCCCCGTAACTCACCCAGCAGCCGCACCCCGGTCCAAAATCAGCACTCACATTGGAGGGAGAATAAGAACCAACCAACAAAATCAAGACACATTGATCCTTCCTTTATTCTATTATTATTTTAAGGAGTATAAAGTCCCTGCTACACTATTTCTGAGTGGAGGATTGGCCAGACAATTCTCCCAAAGAACACATGTCTTTGGAACATGCACAAAATGGACCAATAGATAATGTCCAATTACACATTTCTTAAGGAGTCAAACTGTGCTGAGAGGAGAAATCATTGACCTTAGTGCCAATTGTACAAGGTTAGTGATATTTATAACATCGGTGGGAATGAAATAAAATAAATACTATATTTGGGCCAGAGACTGTAGTGGAGAAAGTTGAAAACTTCAATTGTCAGAGAAGAATGGGATAGAACTTGATGGGGGTTTTAGGTACTGCTGTCCTCAGTCCCTTCTGCTGACAGCCAGAGAAATGGGGTGATTCAGGACATCATGCCCTAATAGACATTGGAAAGATGGAATGTGCCCAGAGGAATATGGCTAGGGCAAGGAGATTCTTTAATCACTGCCTTAGGAGAATCACTGACTGAAGGAGGACTATTCAGTCAGCTTAGAGGGGCCTAATGACAAATTATCTTAAGACCTAAGAAAGCAGCATGAAGAAGTAAGAACAGGTTTATTCTGGGTAAATCAATGAAGTCAATTCTACAAAGTTATTGGAAGCTTTCTCCACATTAAGCATGAAGCTCTGCCCTGGGATTCAGTGGAAGACAGAACACAAAGTCTTTGTCCTCATTTGGCTTCCACCCTCCAGAGAAAGATCCCATGAGAAAAAGCCAACTCCTAGGAGCACAGGGAACAATGGATCTCATGGCAAGTGCTGGAGATCAGAGAAGACAGGTTTCACTCAACCCAAGGAAGGGGTGCTCTGATGACCAAAGATTCAGGGAGCTGCCATGTGAAGCCTTGAGCTTTCCATATAGGAGGTCTGTGAGCAGTAGCTGCATCTTCCCTGACAGAAGCCACTAAGGGGCTGCCAACCCTAGGCACTGAGATTGGCTTGACAAACTCGAAAATCCATTCCAATTCCAGTAATTTCTGCAAATTGGTGAGTAAAATCGCTAATAGTTGCTGTATATATTCTAATAAAATATCTGTCTTTAATAATGCTTCTAACCAAAAAAATAATAATGCTTCTAACTGGGCAGCATGGATGAGTAGAACATGGCTGCACCCACCTCAAACAGATGTATATGTGTTATACACTGGTCACCACTGGCTCCATGAGTCTGGACAGATGCCTTAGCTTCTGTATCATAACTCGGGGAGGGCAATTATATCAATTTTGCAATAATTAAACAAGATATGGATGCATAGAAAATATCTTGGATGGTCCATGGCACATAATGCACACTTGTTAATGGATGATGATTAGGATTTATCATTAGTATTAACATAATCCCAATCATAGAGTTATAGTCACAAAAATATAGGGCTACAAATATTAAATTAGTGTTACTATATATTGAAAAATAATGTAATAATGTAAAATCTTCCCATTTACAGTATAAAAATTATGTTTAAAAATTTTCAAAAAAAAACAAAAAAACAAAAAAAATAAAAATTTTCAAAATAAAACATGAAGTGTCCAAGAATTATATGTAGAAAGTCAGAGAGTTGTCTAGATTGTTAAAGAAAGAGAGAGAGAGAGATGCATAAATGGAGAGACATATAGTGTCCCGATGAGAAGACTTAATGGTGTAAAAAGGTCAAGACTCTCCAATTTAATCTACAAAAGAAATGCAATCTCAATTAAAATCTCAATGGAATCTTTTATGGAACTTGACAAGATAGCACCAAAATCCGTCAGAAAAAAAGTGTACAGGAATAGTCAGAGGAAAAAAATTAAGGATAATGAGAGAGGTAACCTGCCCTACCAATGACATAAAGATGGCTATAAAGCTACAGTAATTAAAAGTACCATATTAGCCCAAGAAGAGATGCTTGGAGAAATCTAAGAGAAGAGAGAGCTCAGAATCAGCCCCACACATGTCTAGGAATAAAATGCATAAAAAAGAGAACATTTCAAATCAGAAGGAAGTCTTCTCCAAAGAGTGAAGACATATTTGTGTATCTCTTTGGAGAAAAAAATATTGAAATGCCTTTCCCATAATATATCCCTAAGTAAAGTGTAGAAGGATTTGCTCATTCACTTTAGAAATATTTATTCAACATCTATTTGCCAAGGCCTCACTAGATACTTGGATACAGAGTGGTGAATGGGCCCATAAACAGACACATGCCCCAAATTAATGGTTCTTTCAGTTGGGAGCTAGACAACAGAGAAGATAATAAAGACATCAGGACAACTGTGAGAAGTGCTAGGAAGGGAACAAACACATTTCTGTGACAAAGAATGGAGGAAGGGGTATGCTTAATTCCATGTATCACCCAGAGAGTGTCTTTTAGCTGAAATGCAAGGTGGAAAAGGAACGTGAAAAACCAAATGCAGGAAAGGGCTTGGTGTGTTCTAGAAACTAAAGGGAACCAGCTGTCCTGAATATGGTGCCTGAGAGTAGGAATGTCAGGGAGGGTCTTTCTAGGAAGGATGTAAAACCTAAAAGCCACAGAGATATTTCCTGCAGTAAAACAACTATTGCTATGATCACTACTACACCTCTACTATGACAAGCCTGCTACTATTCTCTGTCACTATACTACTGCTGCTATATTCCTCCTATTACCACCGCCACTGCTACTACCATACTACTGCTACTACCATGCTACCACCATGATGATACTACGACTAGGCTCTATCACAATACTCCTGTTATATTCCTACTCTACTATTGTCACTACTACTACTACGCTTCCGGACAACAGAATTCACCATAAACAAATTTGAAAAACGGTGGACATCTTTGCAACATGTCATAACAATGATAATATTAACAGCAAATGCCAAGCATGTGATAGGTGCTTTACAAAAGTGGGCGAAATAGAACTCCAAGACGTAAGCACTAATAATGTCCCCATTGCACAGATGAGCCAATGGAATGGCAGACCAGAGAAGTAACTTGCCCAAGGTCATACAAGTAGGCAGACAACCCAGAACAACCCAGGCTGTCTGGTTGCAGCCTCCCTTCTGATCTCTGCCATGTTCTGTTGTCTTGCTAGTGTCACCTGTTTGTGTGCCTAACTCAAAACAAATGTGGTTCAAGTACTCCCCCAGCCAGACTGAAGGGAAGCCCAGTGTGACTACTCCCTCCATGCTACTTTCATTGAACATGAACCTGGTCCTGGGTGATGGAGCAGAGCTCTGGAGCTCTGGGCCTCCAAGCAGGATGGATGCTGTAGCTACACTGCACGGTCCAGTCCCCTGGCAGGTGACCTCTGGCTCACACCCTCCTCCTGTGCTAAGCAAGGGCTCAGGCCTCATTGGCACCAAGGCTGTCATCCCCCTCCCAGGTCTTCCCATACCAGAGGGGCTGCTTTCTCTTCAGCTCACATTCCCCCCACAGAGGTGCCTGTAACCCCGTCCTGGGGGATTTTTCCTTTTCCTTCTCAAGTTGAGCTTTTCTCCTCTTCAGTTCTCAAAACATCAAACCTTTGATCCCCTGCCCCATCAGACAAATCCAGCTTAATTGCCTCAGTGGGCCCAGGCATGGAAATCAAAGACCTGTTTAGGGAGGGCGCCCGCCACCTGGCATGATTTCCTCCCCGGGCCTCTCAGCCATAGGATTAGGGGGAGACTGGACGCCAAGAGCAAAACCTGGCACTCTGCCTGGTGAAGGAGGGGGGTGCGGTGGTCACATGATTTGGGGAAATACCTGTCACTTCCTTACAGAACACCTCTAGGTGAGAAAAATAAAAGAGTCATTGTCTCAATAGATTATTTCGCCACATTACTATCTCAGTAAATTATAGGAACTCTTTATACACACATACAGAGTTAATAAGAGACAAGTAAGTGAAAGGGAGAAAATATTCACAAGGTCTAAGTTAACCCAAGAAAAACAAATAGAAACAGCCAGTAAGTCCATTTAAAAAAAAAAATGTACAGGCTTACTATTAATCGGGGAATGAAAAATTTTAAATCGAAATAAAATTCCTCTGATTGGTAAACCATTTTTAAAAATACAATTGTTGGGGCACCTGGATGGCTCAGTCAGTTAAGCAATCCAACTCTTGATTTCAGCTCAGGACATGATCTCAGGATCCTGGAATCGAGCCCCAGTTTGGACTCTGCACTTAGCAGGGTGTCTGCTTCTTTGCTTCTCTCTCTCTCTCCCTCTGCCCCTCCTCCAGCTCGTACATATTTTGTTTCTCTCTCTCTCTCTCAAATGAATAAATAAATCTTAAAACAAAATAAAACACAATTGGCAAAAGTGGTGAAAAGCAGGAATTTTCAACCAAAATTGATTGGAGTAAAACTGGGAGTGAAAACTGATACCATTTTAAGGGAGTCATTTGGCTTTTCTATAACAATTAAAAGATGCATACTTTTGACCCAGCAAGTATATTTTTAGGCCTCTATAGACATCCACACATTTGAACAAGTACATGTAAAAGTAATACACAACTTGTCGCACAATCATATGTCATAAAATATGTATTTGGATGCTAGCAATGCTTGTCAAGTAGTAAACCTTAGAAAGTTGGAGAATGGTTAATTCAATCTAAAGTAAGGAATTATTTGCTGCCATTAAAAAGTGTGCTTCATGGCCACTAAATGTAGAAAGAAATCTATGTTATTTAGTGTAAAAAGCAATGTAAATGAAAATATACACAACTGAGAAACCTAATTTAACATTGATATATATATGTATGCATATTTACATATATGTATATATTGCTAAACACACCAATTAAATATGATGTATCACATTAAAATGTGGATATATATCCATTCAATTAAAACACACACATATATGTATATGTTATTGCTTATATGTTCAGACTAAATACAGGCCAGTTTGGATATCAGACTGCTTCCCAGATTAATACCTGTAGAAGGCTATCAAATTAGGGGGATTGGAAGAGGTATAGTGGGGGAAAATAGAAGAAGTAACCAAAGGCATTTTTTTCTATATTTCTCACTTCTTTCATTTTTTGCAATCATTATATCTTTACCACTTGAAAAACATTTTTAAAAAGTCTATACAGTTTACCTCCGTGGAGAGGTGCCCACATGCTTTTCTCCTCTCGGTGTCAACTCATCACACATTTATGCTCATGATCTGGCATCACTCAGTGCCCCCTTGAAGACTTCCAAGGGTGGAAGGCATGTCCTCATGAGGCAGCCTTTGGTTCCACCCGGCTGCCCTTCAGGCAGATTCTTCCCTTTCAGTCTCTGGAAGTACGGCTCATGGACCATGAAGCAGGACTCGATTCATGACAGCGTGCCCGTGCCAACTTGCTTTAGTGAAGATACGGTTCTCTCAGATTGGCAAATACACACCAGAAGTTGGTGGGTTTTGCTCCTGGAACTCTACTCAGAAATTCCTAACTTACTCCATGTTTTGCCTTTGGGCAGGTGCGGGTCATTCCGAGTGCAAAACCCCAGAGGTCCCTGCTCATTGGGTCCATTAGAGCACCAGGCAGTCAGCCTCCTGAGCGACAGTTGTGAAGCTCGTCACTACGAGCAGGACCACTTATCATTCTGCAGGCAGCGGCTCCCCCTGCACCATGCAGCTGCTGGAAGCATCATTCCTAAACAGCAGCTCATCCGGATGGTCCTGCTTCTGTTTCCTCATTGCTCTCAGGACAAAGCTCAGCTCCCTCAGCTTGGCCTCCCATCGCTGTGCCTCTGCTCTCATGCCCGCCCTCACCTTCAGCCCCTGCTGCAAAGGCAGCCCAATGTCCAGGTAAGCATGCTCCTGCCTGGAGTCTTCCTGTGTGCTTTCTGTCTGCAGTGCCCAACTCCCATAGCATCCCAGTATACCCCCATCTTGCTTGTTCTTTAATGCTCAGCTTAAATTTTATCTCTTGTGGAAGGCTTCTCAAGCTCCAGCCTCCCCAGAGTGGGTTGGCGGCCTGCTCTGTAGCCTTCTGCACCCTGTCATGCCACTAGGCCATGTCAGTCTCAAACACAAGACTGAGTTCCATGAGGATGAAGCCCCATGTGCTTCTTCCCCCGTCCAGTATGGTGATCATGCCTGGCATACTTTTGTGGAATATACAAATGAGTAATTGAGTGAATAAACAAATGAATGAATATACTAGGTCTTAAAATACCCATGAAGGTCAGAAATAAGCTGTTGGAATCATGGAGCAACTTCATAAAACCAGACATCCAAAGCTTGCAGACCTTGGAGCAGAGGAAGCCATAGATAGAAAGCTGTCACCGGGAAAAATTAACCACATTCCTCCCTCCCCTGCCCCTGTTACCTTTACTCTTTCTCAAGTCTACTGCTTGGGGTCCCTCTTTAATCAAGTCTTGGGCACCAACCTTACTGGAGATACTTGGGATCTTCCAGGAGTTTGTCAATTTCAGTCTCTTTTTTTTTTTGAAAGATTTTATTTATTTATTCATGAGAGACACACAGAGAGAAAGAGGCAGAGGCAGAGGGAGAAGCAGGCTCCATGCAGGGAAGCCCGATGTGGGACTCGATCCCAGGTCTCCAGGATCACACCCTGGGCTAAAGACAGTGCTAAACTGCTGAGCCAAGCGGGCTGCCCTCAATTTCAGCCTTGATGACATTTCTGCCTCTTCAGGTCCTGGATTTGACAGGACATACTGGAATACAGTGTTGACTCTGAAACCAGCCCACTTGCCATCCCACCTACAGCCTGTGGTCCTGGGGCCACCACACTCCACATTCCTGGGCTTATTGAATATATCTCATGTGGTTTCCTCCTGACAAAAGAAAACAACAGAAAGCCAGAGAATAAAACAAACCAAGAAATGCCCTCATTAGTTACCGTCTTCCTGAAAATCACAGTGCGTGAGGATCAGAGACAAGAAACCAGAAACAGGTGGGAAAAAGGGAAGTGTGGAGAAGCAGAGAGAACTCACTCCCACTTGGAAAAGCCACAAGAGCTAGATCTTCAGCACAAGGAGGAGGGAGAGAATCGCAGGTGGAGAGAAGGGCCCATGCAGCGCAGGGGGACAGGGACAGAGAGACATATAGAAGGGGATGAAATGCTCAGAGCCACCAGGAGGCTCCATGTGGTTATGGAATAGAGTGGAAATGGCGAATGACAAAAAATGAGTCTGGAGAGGGGCCAGATGGAGATAGGCATTGGGTGGTCCTCTCCAGGATAGGAACTGTAATCTCTCTCTCTCGCTCTCTCTCTCTCTCTCTAACCTCTTCTTAAAATAACCTGGAAGATTAAGGGGAGCCTGAGTGGCTCAATTGGTTAACTGTCTGCCCTCAGCTCAGGTCATGATCCTGAGGTCCCGGAATCAATAACCCGCATTGGGCTCCCTGCTCAGTGGGGAGTCTGCTTCTCTCTCTGCCTCCCCCCACTCTCTTCTCTCTCTCTCTCTTTCTCTCTCTCTCTCTCAAATAAATAAGTAAAAATCTTAAAAATACAAAAAAAATAAAATAACCTGGAATATTAGCCTACCTTAACATCATTCAGTGTTGGCAATATGTTACAGCCAAAAAAATAGACGTGATCCTGAATAGTTACTGGAGTAATAATAAGGAATTCAATGGCATAAAGAGACAGAGACACATGGGAGAGGCGAGCTGGCCCATGTTCCTTGGCACAAGCTTTCATGACAGATTTCAACAAGGGAATCCACCTTTCGAGATTCCGCACTTTATAAGGAATATGGATTGTGGCTCCGGGTTAAAGATGTCACCAAATTCCCTGTGATCATCATTAGCCTGTGCATAAATATATACAGAGCAGAAAATAATTTTCACATTGAGATGAATTTTTAAAGTTATGTTTTGGGTAAAATGACATAATATGCACATCTTCTAACCTCTGACCTTTACTATGTTTGACTTTATGATTCCAAATTTCTACTTTTTTACTGAATTGCTAAATTGCCTCTGTGAAGGGATTTTAAAACTTAAATTTGCAAAACATCAATTAAATCATCTCTAATAATAATCTCTCTCATATTTACAAATATGTTTGTTTCTTTTGCTCCTGAATTTGGCCCCTGCTTCGGTGGACATCCAGCCTGAATGGTCTAGCAGACACTCAATACCAGAGTAAGATGTGACGTTAATATATAGGTGAACATGTGTTTTGGAATACCCAGCAGATTACTCTTCTTTGCCATACAGAGAAGAAATCATGGCATTCGATATGCAATAAAAACAGGTTTTATATAAATTATTCCAACATTTCATATTCAATAGAAACAAATATGCATTTTGTCAAGCACTTTAAATTTCATTAACTGGGGGGCATCTAGGTGGCTCAGTTGGTTAAGCATCTGACTCTTAATCTCATCTGAGTTCTTAATCTTAGGGCCATGAGTTCAAGAAGTAACAAAAGGCATTGGGCTCCATGCTGGGTATGAAGCCTAGTTAAAAATAAAAATAAAATAAAATATATTTCACCAACTGGAGTACATGTTCTAGAATGTCCAGTCCAACACAGGATTCATTTTAATTTATCAAAACAATGTTTAAGAATTACTTTTTGTCCCTTACAAAATAACTCTCCTGAAGAGCTATTTGTCTAACAGGGGAGAGAGTGCACCTAAAAAGGAAAAGCTTTGCTGATAAAATTATAAACCACTGAAGAAGTCAGATAAGCCTGTATCAAAACATGGAACTCCATCAAACTTATCAGTGTAGTGAGGCCCTGGGTCTTCGCTGGGTACTTCCCTGGGTACTTCCCAGAAAGTACTCTTCTGGGATGGCTTCAGAGGATGCTAATACTCAGCCATGTGAGTGGAGCCTGCTGAACAAAGAGTCTGAATCACAAAAGCATAAGCAAGAACTTCCCCAGGGCCAGACCCTCAAATACCCCAATCCCAAATGCTCAAGTGTCCAGCAATGAAGGCGCCTATACCTTGCTTTGGACACCTTCTGAGCAGTAATTCCTTGCTCCTGGACTTGAAGCAAAGTCTTACTCAGCTGAGGGGGCTTCTCCATTTGCAATCCTAATGAGCAGGTCTCTCATCAACCGTGCAGCATACCAATGTGCTAGGCTAAACATACAAGAACCAGGAGCATCCCTGAAGAAGACCTCCTAGCTTCCTGTGCCTTTCCGGAAAAGATGGCTCCCAGGGGCTGGATAGAACTTGAGGCATGACTCTGACATCTCCCCATCTTGAAACGCAGCAGGGTGGCATTTGGGTTCTCTGTCTAGCTAACCCATAATTTTTCTGAGCCTCGGTTTCCTTGTCTGTAAAACAGGGAATTAGCACAACTTCCGGAGAGAGAGTTCTGATGAGTCACTTAAGAGAAGAAATATGAGAAAATACACCATAAATTATAAAAAAACAAAACAAAACAAAAAAAACCCTGCTGAGATTCAAATGCCATGATTATTTATAAGGACCCAGGGGTTGTCCCAAGATGTATTTTTTGCATCTCAATTCTTCCATCTCTTCTTTGGGACCCCTTATATCCCCCTAAATGCCTCCCTTTGCTGTAATACAGCCTCCCCTGCTGGCCTCTAAATTAGCGCATCTTCTTACCACTGCCCCTGAGATTTTTCAATTCCTTTAATCCAATGAAATAAGTTCAGGCCATCATCTTCAAAGAATAAGAATAAAATTTGGGGACCAAAATTATACCCATTGGGATTGCTTCTGTAGAAATACTTTGGAATTCCTTTTCATGCCCTATTAAATAATTTAAATGTTTCTTTTCTGCATTCAATGTTAGTTATTTAAACCCTAGTCCTAAGCTCCATTAGCAACCTTATTAGCACAAAACTTTCTTTGCCAGTTGGATTAGTTTTATAGATTTTTGCATAGAAGGAATGCATGCAGACAAATACAAGTGTGTGCCTATGGTTAATGTCCTACAGTCCTAGGAAATAGGTTAAATTTAAGCTAACACGATTAATCTCACTCCACCTAATAGCTTATTAGCATAGATGCCCTCCATTTGTGTTAGGAGCTGTTAGCACATCAAACTCATTTTTGTGGACTCCAGCAGATTTAGGTTGCACCCTCATCTACAATTCCATCCCAGAATGGAATTGAGAATGGAGGCTTAATGTTAACGAGTTGGTATTTCATAATTATGCATAAAAACCAATGTATAAAATGTTAAGACTGGAAGAGAATCGGGATCATCATATAAATAACCCCAAAAGGCCCAAAGAGTAAAGCCCAAGGATTTCAGCCATTTGCTTGAGCCTCTTTGTCCACTCCCTAACCCGCTCGGACTTTACAGTCCCCTGTACTTCCTCTGTGGTAAACTGGGGCGGGGGGAAAGGGGGTGGGAAGGGAACTGCCAGTGAAAGTCAAAAGTCCAGAAAAGCATCAGGAAAGGAGGGGAAAAAATTGAGCTCCTGAAGCCCAGTCTCAGGAGTCCTGTAGAACAGGAGACACCTTTCCCCACCATGGGGCAGGACACACCCATACCACTGGTTATGGAGGCTGGGCTGAGTGGGGCCCCTGCAGATACAGGCTGGATTGTCTGGGGGCTGCTGTAGTGGGATCTGAGGGTCGAAAACATAACAGGCCATAATCAAAGACAAGATAAGGGCTGACCCGGCTCGGACCAGGCTGGGAATGTAATGACCAAGCAAAACGAGGGCAAATGGTCAACACAGAGCTTGTGCGGTCTAATGTTCTCTTCAAGACAACTCTGGGTTGCACGACATTCTCAACAGTTCCTTAAAGAGACTCAGGCTTTGTTTTTCTACCTTGCCAAGGAGGCACCCTCCCTGGCCCCCTGCTGGGCTTTATTACCACCAGCAGCAGAGTCTTGCTCCAGGGCATCATTGTGGATGTGGGGCCCTAAATGCTCTTCATTTCAAGTTACATTAGTTTCTGTATCTCTGCTCAGCTCCTGCCCCATTCTTCCCGATTACACACATTTTCAAGGAGGCCCTGTGCAGGGGAGGAGGTGACTTCCATCAAGGCAAATGGCACCCCCTGAATAAAAGAAGAAAAAAATCACTGCTGGTGTATGTCTTTGCTAGACCTAAAGCAAAGTGTGGACCAATAGGGAAGCTCTACACACACCGTCCAACATGTTCTTTAGCTAAGCAGGGTTGTTGGGATGACAGGGGTCACCCGGGGCATGAGCTGGTGGGAAAGCAAGGGAATGTGGAGCCCACGAGGTCTGGGCAGAGGTGCTGACAGGCGGCAAGCTCAGTCGGGAGTGGGGTGGATGCTAATGCACAACTAGGGGAGTCATGGACCTCAAGGCAGACATGCACCAGGTGGAGGGAAGAACAGCAAAAGAGTGGCTTGGGAGTCACAGGCAGCATCTGTTTGCATATGGGGACCCCAGAGGAAGAGCCCAGAATGAGACTGAGTGGGGAAGGAAGGGCTAAGCCATATGTGGATGGATCCAGCATGGTGAGGGAGCCAAAAGCCAATCAGGAGAGGGACTGGGGCCAGGGAATGGTGACTAGGTGTGACAGACACTGCGATGCCCTGCCCACATGCCCCTAAGTGACTGTGCTCCTTGCACAGGTTTCTGGGAGTGTGCCTTTCAAGAATGACCTCAGCTGCCAAGAGCCATGTCACCCAAGGCTCCAGCTTTCTTAGGCTGACTCATATACCCAACAGCCGGTCAAAGGGAAAGCAGGACAGGACAGGACAACTCCTAGGGCCTTGCTAGTTCCAGAGCTACAAGTTCTGTCCTGGGGCAGGCCCTTTTTCTCTGCCTTCCCTCACTGTCTTCTTGGAGTTACCTTCTAAAAGCCAACCTGCAACAGAGGTAAAAAAAAAAAAAAATGATGTTTTAATGAGGGTTCCCTGAGCAGCAAGTACCTTTTAAGCACTTCCTGTACACAGACCTGGCTGTCTTTCCAGCAACCCTATGGAAGTGCAGAGCTTTGGATCCTCTTCTTACTATGGAAGGAACAGACCCCTGGTTAGAGAACTGGCAAGGGACAGAGTGAGGGCAGTGGCTCCAGAGAAACTCCCAGAGGCCCACAAGTGTAAACTGGGGACAGCTAGTCAGGACAATCTGGTGGCTTTGTAGGGTGCAGGGCTCCCTAATCTTCCAGAGGAGTCCAGCATCTGACATGAGGGTGCTATGTGGAACCCTGGATTTGAATTCTAATTCTACCTGTGACTAACCGGGCAACCTTGTTGGGGGAGGGGGTTATTACTAAACCTTGCAAAATGGGGTTCAGATCTACTTTACATTTTTTTCTAAGGACTAAGCTTCAAACATGCATTGAAACATGCAGCATGATGAAGTGTTCTTAACAATGATGAAGAAAGTGCAGCTTCCCATCTCTCCCTGTTTCTAAGTCCCGCCCAGGGTCTGCTTATTGGTAGGATTCTAGGATGCCTGCTTGCAGCTGAACAAGGCTGGGCCATCCCTGGAAGCCCCACCACCTGTCCTGGGTGTCATGTCCTATTTTCTCCCGTGAAGAGGACTGCAGGCCCTGACCCCACCCACTCCCAGAAGGGAGGAAAAAGGACTTCTAGGCAGATCCACCTGGCTCCCAGCAGCCCTTCCCCCCATGCACAATGGGCCACTCAACCTCCCCCCCGCCCCAGCTGTTTAGCCTCTCCCACCCAGAGACAAAGACTCTGTCTCTGCAGCTGCCAGGGATGTCCCTTCTGCCTCCTTCTGCCTGGGTCTGGCTACCGGCCACCCTGTGGACCTGTCAGGTCTTATGTACTGAAAGTTAATGCACCTTGAAAGAAAGGTGATTTCCTCCCCAGAGAGCAGCAGGGAGAGGAGGCCAGATGTGGGGAAGCAGCCAGCCTCCTACCTCCTCTCCTAGGCCCCCCGCCAAGTTCAGAGCCCGCTCCAAACTCCCATAGGAGATAGCTGAGGGTGAGCTACCATCCACCAGAGCATATCACGCCAGGAATAAGGTTGTGTCCATTTGTTGTCCCTCCCTCAGAGAAGCCCTGAGATTGTGTCCTCGGCAGGGGGCCGCGTGGAAAGCAAACTGTGACTGGAAAGCCTGGAGGGATCTGTGCTCCTTTTCTTAGACTCCTGTAGCCATTTCTCCAGGGTGCAGAAGAACACATGATGCTGGAAAGAACCCAGCTCTTCTTAGCAGCAAGTCCAGAACTGGACAGCTCCCTGAGCCACCCTGGCAAGCCCGCACACACCCCAGAAACAAGCAGGAAATAGTAACAGGTCACAGAGCCCTGCCATGGGCCTGGCGTCCTACAGGGTATCAGACACATGGGATCCCACTTAATTCTCCCATAGATTCCATAAGCAAGTAACCAACTGCCTGTTTCCAGGGCAGGGGAGCAAGGCTTGGAGAGGACCTAGCTGTAACCTGCTCAGTGACATCAGACCCCACGGGACCACCCTTTCTGCCATATTCTGTTTCCTTGTACACAGAGCTTTGCAGGCTCCATAGGACTTTATTCAGCCAATGTCCAAATTACCTTGATCACATCCCTACAATAAGCACATTTTAGGGAGAAGAAAACTGAGGCCCAGATTGCTCAAGAGACACCCCAACTTCATGCACAGGCAACCTGGCCCAAAGGCAGGGCCTTTGGTGTGTGTGTTGCTGTGTGTGCTCTGAGTGGGGCCCCCTGGCCATTCTCCTGCCTCTGCCAGCCCTAGAGACCTAGGCTTAGAGGGCAAAGATGGGGTGGAAAAGGCAGGTCCTCCTGGCTATCAGGCAGCCGATGGTCCTCCACAAGAAGAGTGAAGGACTGTCCTCCCAGCACTGGACCACGCCTCATGCTCCGTCATCTGTATTATCTCATTGCTTCCCTGGCCCACTCTCCTCCCAGCTCACACAGAGGGGTCTGGCACCTAGGGTGCTTCTCAGTCATCAGGTTCCCCAGCTAATTAGTGATGGATCAGGGAATCTCTTCCGGGTGGTCTGGCCCAGAGCTAGGATCTTGGTCACCAGCCTGCAGCTCAGCTCTTCATTTGTCCTGTTCTTCCGTCCCCTCCTCCATTGCCTCCCTCCCTCCCCTCTCCTCCTCCTTTCTTCTTCTCCTCTTTTTCCCTTCCTTCTCTCCCCCTTTCATTATAAGAAGAGCACTCTGGGTGCGAGGGAAATCATGAATCCTGCTGAGAACGGGCAGTATTGCAATTGCTTTCTGTACCACGGGCTGTAACCCAAATGGATCTCGTTTTAATATCTGTCGGAAAAAGTCATAGAATGAAGTTGTTTACTGCAGGCATATGGTGAAACAAAAATCAGAGATCATTTTAGTGCTATTGGGGTGCTAAGTAAAGGATGGTTTGAACATAATGAAATACTATATGGTGCTTAATAATAACAACTACGATGTGTCAATGGCAGTTTTCTCAAGGTTGTGAATTCTTGGAGATTGGCAGGGAGGGTTTTTTTGTTTTGTTTTTTTGGGGGGTGTTTTTTTTTTTATAACTGTGCCATTTTCCAAATTTCCAACAACAGGTATACTTTAATTTTGTAATCAGAAAAAAAAGAGCCAATAAGCTGAAAATGTTATCTTTATGAATCTTAGGTATGAACTCAGAAAAAAAAATGTTCTTATAAAAAATTGTTCTGGAAAATGAGGGAGAACATTGTTAAATGTGATGAGCTTCTGGTCGCCCAGCTGGGCAGCGAGGAAGCTGAGCTGGAACTGACACGAACAGGGTGGATGGACAAAATCCCAGCAGACTTCAAGGCTGGGACAGGCCCGCAGCCTCAGTCCTGTCTCCCTGCCTAAGGGATCAATGGAGACAATGCTGCTTCCAGAACATTCTATCCAAGGCCACCGCGCCAAGTATAGCTGGTCTTCCAACACCACCAGCAATACTCCTTGGCTGAAGACAAGAGGCCACGTGCATGCGTTCTGAAAAGTGCTAACCAAAAACACTCTGATTTTTAGAGTTTATTGACTGTAAATATTATTTGTATGAAATACTTTTCTTGTACAAATGTTCTGATGTCTGGCTTTCAAGAAGGGTCAGCCTCACTGAAGAACAGGTGCCCATCATGTCTTGTTCCCGCTCAATCTCCTGGTCCTCAGGCTCAGTCCTGTGTAGCTTTCTGTACTCACTCCCCTTGGGGGCCCCGCCCTGCAGGAAGCCTTCTGGCCTCTCCAGCCTCAGGCACCCTCTGTCCCGTGGGTGCCCATGCCTCCCTGTGCTGCTGTCCCCTGACAGAGCCCTGGCCACACAACACTGGCACAACACTCACCACCCCCACCCGCCCTTGAGAGTGGGGTTCACAGGCATCCTCTCATTCAAGACAAGGCCTGGCCTGGAGCAGGTGCCAAAGAAGTAAATGAGCACATGAGTGAATAAATGAACAAATGCACATTTTTCCCCCTGCAAGATATTTTAAGATTAGAACATTATTACCTAATCCAGGAACAGAAGCTTCTTTTGATGTTTGAGAAAGTATGTAGGATGGCACTTGAGTTAAATCTGTTATGTTTTATTTGGCTCCCGCTTACATGTCTTGGAGTTCACTGAAGGAGGGTCCTTCTCCTGGTCACCTCCGTGTCCTCCCGGTGCATCAGAAGTCTCCATGTGTTTTTGTGGCACGAATAAACAAACCAATGAATGTGCGAATGTTACGTCTCCCTTTCCTTCCTGTGAAAAGCTTGCAGATCTAAGGGCCTTCAAAGTATCACAAGAGAATGTCACCTTTCAACAAGCTGTGAACTTTGGGGGAAAAAAAAAAGTAGTGATCAAGATACATGTAAGTACCTCCCAGCATGACGATGTGAGCTAAAATTAGCACTTGCCTGAAATGAGCACTTTTATTATGGATCTCGAATCCATGAGCCACCCAGGGAGTGAGCCAGCCCGCCAGGAATGAAAGCAAGGGCATCAATGAACACCTCAATGTGTCTGGCAGATGCATTTCCTTCCACAGGAGACCCATCTATCATGCAGGCGTAACATTGGCAGAAACCTCTTACTTTAAATTCAGCCTCATGTCTGAAGTGATGGTGTGATGCCCACTGAGGCCGTGTGACCCTGCAAGGGTTACTCAAACCCCTGTGACTCAGTCTGTACATCCATGGAGTTCGCCCAGTGGGAATAGCAGTTTTTGCCTTTCAGAGCTGCCATAGATATTAAATAAGATAATGAGTGGGAAGCCAGCACAGGGCATGGTACGTGGCAATCAGGCAATGCACTTAAACATTTGAACTGGTTGGATGTTTTCACAATAATAACAATAATTCTAACATCAATACAGGCTTGCTTATTTTCTATTCAATTTTTACAACAGGGCTATACAGCAAAGATCATTATTCCCATTTTACAGAGAAGAAAACCGAGGTGCAGGGCATGAGGTCAGATCTGCAATTCGCCAAGATTGGACATCTTGTGGCAGCTAAACTGGGGATTCAGGAGAAGCCACTCTTCTTTGTTCACACTATGAGTGGTGCAGCTGATGGAGAAGCTCGGAAGACATGTTTGTCTTCGTTCCCAATTGGTTCCACGGTGGAGAGGGAAAGGAGGAGACAGTAATTGCAATAAAATGATCAGTTATTGTAGCTTTTAATGTTCATATTCAACAATAGTCAGTGAATGAGAAGGCAAATATGAACCTATGAGAAGCTCCCAGCCTCTATGGAAGGCGAGGCATGCTAATACTATTAAGGCAGAAATTACAAAAAAAAAAAAAATGTTCAGAACACACTGGCGATGGTTGGAAGACATGACCTTGAATCTGGGTGATGGTTTCAGGAGCAGGTATGGGGAACCAGAGCCCAAAGGGTGGGCAGGCTTTATAATTGAGGTAAGAAAAGGAGAGTCCAGGAGATAGAACTCGAGAACTCAGGGCCTGTGAAGCCTGATGGATGTTTTGCCCCCTGAGGGAGAGAGGAGGATGTTAAAGAGTGGAGTCAGGAGACAAGAGCCTTTGAAAGGCTGGCTAAGGGGTACCTGGGTGGCTCAGTTGGTGAAGCATCTGCTCAGGTCATAATCTCAGGGTCCTGGAATCAAGCCCCACATTGGGCTCCCTGCTCAGAAGAGTCTGCTTCTCCCTCTCCCTCTGCCCCTGCTCATTCTCACTCTCTCTCTCTCTCTCTCTGTCAAATAAATAAATTAAATATATTTTAAAAAATTAAAGACTAGCTAAGCAGCTTGGACCCCACACTCAAGATGAGAGGGATCCCCTGCAGACCTAGGAATCATCCAGGCGTAGGTAGGCTTGCTGGGGGCAGCAGAGACCAGGCATCCAGGACAGAGAGTCACGTGCAGGCTTCTCGGGCTGAACCTCCTGCTGGGGTGGAGACTCAGAGAAGGAGGAAGCCTTACTGAAAGTCAGGGACAGTAAGAGGAAATAACAAGATCCATTGGCTGATTTTAATGAGCCTCCGAAGTAGCCCTCCACCACCTCTGGAGTGGGCTCTACCGCCTGGGAGTCTCCATGCAGTGTGGCATCTGGAGCTATTTTTGGAAACTGGATCTGTAGCTCCATGAGCTAGCAAGCAACCTGCAGCATGGGAGCCACAGCAGCAAAATGTGGCCGGGCCTGGTGGCCTGAGGTTCTGTGGGCTGCACAGATGTGCAGCCCAACAGGAAATGTCCCTGCAGGGACTGAGTGATGCTCATACAGGCTTCTGTACATGAACTCAGCTACGCATCGCACATCGGTTGGCTTCCTCCTGCATCTGTGTATCTGGTACTCCTCCATTGGTTAGCTGCCATGCCCTCATGATGCACTCATGCCCTCCTCAAGTGCATGTGCACTGTCTCCTCCAGCAACCCTGTCTCCCCTGTGACTCACTCACCTATCCATAAACTCATGGTTAAGGACATAGGCTCTGGGGCCTGGCTGCCTGGCTTCAGACCCCACCTTGGTCACTTTGTACATGCAATTTAGGAAGCACCTTAACTGTGCTTGGGTTCCTCGTCTGTAAAATGGGGATGGTGGTGGTACTTGACTCATAGCTACTGTGAGCATGAAATGAGATAAAGCATGTAAAGCACATGCATGCCAGGACCTCAGGAAACGTTGGCCTCATTATTCTCAGGTTCCTGTCCACAGCCCGCTCTGAACTCCACTACTGTAGGGAAGAGAGGGATGAAACTCAGGTCCTGCCAAAGACAAGGGTCCGATCTGGTAAAGAAGATGGACCATGAAGCTAAATCATCACAGGGTGGCACAGCGGGAGAGCCCCCCTCAGAGAGAGGATGGGAAGAGGAAGCAGCAAGGAGGCAGAAGGTGGGAAGAGGGAGAGGCTGCATTGAGTGTCAAGAAAGAGGTGCTGGCTGAGGCCAGTGGATGAGGAATGAGGATGGGGACAGAATTTAGAGGACCAGCTCTGGCACTGGATGAGGCCCCAATTGAGATCACATTGCCGGAAAGGGTAGTGGAGTTCCAGTAAAGCTGTGAGGAAAAGATGTTGAGTCAGTTGGCTGTTGATGGGTAATAAACACCTCCAAACTCAGAATGTCCTAATGTCCAGAATGTCCTAAAACAACAACCACTTACTATTACTCGTGATGCAGGTCTGCTGAGAGATCTGCTTCTCTGAGCCAGGCTCGGCTGATGCTGGTTGGTCTGACCCATGGTTAAGTGGTCAGCCGACAGTCCAGCCACGGTTTGGCTGATCCAGAACAGTCCCTCTCACATGTCTGCTGGTAATCTGGCTGTGGGCTTGGGCTATGGATGTGCATGGGCGACTCGCTTCTCACCATCCAGCTGGCTAGCTGAGAACAAGTGGAACCAAGAGAACAAGTGGAAACTCGGAAGGCTCCTGGACTACTAGGCTCAGAACTGACACAGGGTCACTTCTACCATATGCTATTGATCTGTGAGAATCACACACCAGCCTAGATTCCAAGAATGGAGAAATAGGCTCCTCATTTTGATGGAAGTAGCCATAAAATCATATTGCACAAGTGTATGCGTGCTGGGAAGGGAACCGTTAGGACCATTTTTGCTAGCTATCTACTCCACGTGGATTGGAGCCCTAAGTGGGGCTCAAGGACCATTAACTAAGTCGCATGAAGAAAGTGAGTGAGTATGCTAGCTCAGGGCATGGTGGGTAGTCAGAGTCAGTAGAAGTGGGCTGCTCAAGGCCGAGATATCTAAAGCACCAAAGCCAGTGGCACTGTGCACCAGGAACAGAACAATATTTTCCTAGCACCTCAAAGGCTGCGGACACCAGCACTCAGATTCCATAGCATCCGGTCTACAAAACTCAAGTTCTACTCCCAAGTGGTGTGGCAGTGCCTGTGCTTGATCTTGTAAGATCTTTGGATGGGCAGAGCTATGGTAGCCAGTGGCAGGTCGTGTAGCCTCAAGGAGTCCATTGCCCTGCAAGACAACCACAGCAGGTAAGCAGTGACGAAGGCTGCCATGAGCATCCCCAACAAAGCTTGGCATCACTGGGGAAGAAATTCCTGAGTCTCCTGATATTAAAGCAATGGTCACAGCTCTGAAGAGTTGATATGTACATGCAAAGTTGCTTATTGTACTCACAGGACAGTGAAATCTTGTGCATGAAACAGCATAGATATGCGAATACTCCGTGATGGGTATTTTTGAGGGAGCTGGTGTTAGGCATGTGTCTTATACTTTGAGAATGCTTTTATGGGTACACAATCCTTTTATCTGCCCATGCAGGAATAGGCATCTTCAGGACTCAAGCTCACTTCACCCCATGTTTCTCTAACCATCTTAATCCTATATGTGAAATAGGAATGATATCCCTTAACTCCCAGGGCTGCCATGTGAACCAAGTAGGAAAGTCAATTGGAAAGTGATGATTATTATCACTGAATCTTTTTAGTTATTATTGCTATTATTAATGTTATTATTAGTTCATAATCTTTCTCTAGCTGCAATTTCCCTTTGAAGGATGCTTTTGATGGTCTCATAGCAGAGAACAAAATACTATTCCAGTAGTTACAAGGTGCTTTGGGATCCTCTGTCAAATCATCCCTTGGGTAACCAAAACTGAAGCAGATTTGCAGGGCTGAGAATATGAAGGCACATAAAATTTCACAGTGGTTCTTCTGGTGTCTCTCACCACTCCCACGTGTAGTTATAAAACATTAGGACTTATAGCCATTAGTAGCAGCAACTCTCCCACAAAACCTGCACTGAAAATCTTTCTCTTAAGTAAGTTTCCATTATACAGTGAAGTATTATTTAATCAAGAGCAATCTACTGTGTCTCTTCTCTTGTCTCATCCAAGCTGAAGTGTAGTTTGAAGAGCAAATTACCAAGGACTTGCCATGCACCCCTCATCCTCACACATCTGATTTCAAGCTGCTTTCCTGCTAATGTGTACCTATTACTAACATGGAAGGAGTCAAACTCCACGGGAGCCCATAACCTGCTGTAGGGGCCTATAGAAAAGTCAGGTGGAGAGTCTGTGGGTGCAGAAGGAAGAGAACTTCGAATGATGCTCCCCACACAAGCCCACGATCATGGGGGTGGAACCTACATTCCAATGTCTTATAATTCCTCACTCATTCATTTGAATGTGTAACACTGAGTGGCCACTATGGTCCAGGTAATCTTTGGGGTGATGGAGACACAATTCTTGCCTCAAAGAGAAGGCAGAGTTAGAAAGGGAGGCAGAGAGCCCTCCTCAAGCACCAAGTAGCTGTCTGGTTAATGGAAGCATTTAAATGAGCCCTATTGAAGTAGATACATGAAAACCTCTGTTTCTGGCTACTACTCAGTGCCAGAGCTAGGAGCTCCCAGAGAGAGGGACCCTGGGGTGAAGGTCTGCTATTCTGCGGCCAGCAGACCACCCTGGTTCTATCACTTGTGGGAGGGTGTAAGTAGGACTGCATAAGAGGTCTGGCACAAGCCTTATCATTGTGGTTTTGTGGTCACACGGTGGGGTGGCTGAGCTGCACCCAGCACTCACCCTGCTCCCCGCCTTCCCCCAGGAGGCCTGCTCTGGGAACGCCAATGTCCATTTAAAAACCTGCAGGGCAATTACTGCCTAGATTGCTGACATGTGGTGGGCAGTACACATCCTATGTTTTTAAAGAAACAGAAGATTTCCTTTTCTAAAAACACATCCCATGTTGCCCAGAGAGGTTCGAGTTTGAACTGCATGGATCCCTTCCTGACCCCATGCCACTGAGTTAGTGGTTGCATTCACCTCTCTGAATCTCAGCTTTCTAATCTGTAAAGTGATGATATGACCATACAGGAGGCAAGATTGTTGTGGGGATTCAGTAGAATCCTGCATGGAAAAGGACTGTAATGTAGAAGATTCTAGAAAACGAACTCCCTTTTGTCACTTTCCCTGTTGGTGATGACTAGCTTAAATTACACATAGAAACTCCAAATTCTTTTTTTTTTCCTCCCAAAGAGGAGGCTGGATATTTATTCCAATGCTATCAGACTTTGAAAAGATTCTGTTTTAATTGCATTTACCCCATCCCAGCACTTGACCCTACAGTTTAGCTTCACCACTTCCCTATTGTTAAAGAGATTTCAGGCCACTGTGATCGTGATCTCCCATTAGCTTTCTAGCCCAATGCCTGGAATTTTTCACTTCCAGCCTAATCCAGCCACATGGAGCTGCTCAGTGTCTTCCATGCACACCCTACTTGGTGCTCAGAGCAGATATTCCCACACCATCTTACTGTACCCTACATGGCTCACTCCCACACTCTTTGTTCTCCACCCTGTCTGGATGATGGGCTTATAGAGCCCACACCCAACTTTGATTCACTAAGAAAAACAGACTGCCTTCTCTCTCAATCGCTCATGGCTGCAGTTTTCTTGAAAATTAATACCGTGTCTTATTCAATATCTCCCATCTCATAAAACCTAGAGATGCACATGGTGCATAGTAGATAGTAAATAAATACTTTCATGTAAATAAATTAATAAAAATCAACATAGATTTCCTTATAAACTGGTGTCTTATTGGAATTCCAATCACTATAATGTTATTTTGTCCTTAAAATTCTGTGCCTCACCTGTGATGATCTGATAGGGTCTAGCAGAATGTTTGTAATTTTTTTACATTATGCTCCAATAACTGCCCAAAATCGGATACAGATACCTTCTAATATCCTAGAGGAAAACAATGGAGTAAAGAATACAAAGTCAGTACAACAAACAAGTTTTAGAAAGGAAAAGGAAACAACAACAATAACAAAAAAGCACAGGAAATAGAAATTAAGAGCATTGAGAAGTATAACAATAGAAAAATAATTACAATAAATGTGAATGGGTGAAATCCCCCTATGAAAAGAAAGAGATTTTCTGATTGGATTTTTTTAAAAAGAGAATTTAAGAAAAATCCAGCTATGTTATGTTTATGAGACATGCCCTTAAAACAAAATAACATGGGAAGCCTGAAAACAGACAGATGGAGAAAAAGAGACTAGCAAATGCTTGAATAAAAGAGGTGAAGAAAAATATATATCAGACAACATAATAATCCAAATCAAAAATATTAAATAGGACAAAATGGGATTTCAATATTATTAAATATTACACTCTATCAAGAAGAATATTCACACATTTAGTAACAAAACTCCAAGTACATAAAACAAAACCTGTTGGAAATGCAAAGAAAAACTAATAAGCCCACCATCATAATAGAAGATTTTAACACATCCCTCTCAGATCAAATGTCACATCAAGTAAACAAAAATAACTAAAAATACAGAAAACTTGAACACACCATTAACATGCAGTGCCAAACAGAAAATACAAGTCTTTTCAAACTCCTCTGACACAGACAACAAAATTGAAGATGGAGGACATGACAAAATCAGATATTAATATCTTCACAGAAACAGAAATAGGAAGCAGAATATCTGACCATATTATTTCTTTTAAATAAAAATAGGAATAAAACCTAAAATGTTATCACATTTAATTAAAAAATATCTCTATGTATCTCTTGAGTTAAGGAGGACATTAAAGAAAGACAAAAATTACATTTTAGAAATAAACAAAAATGTTTTTAAACTGCATAATAACTCTGAAGAGATATGGTCAAAAAGATATATTCAAAATTAAAAAATGTCCAGCTATAACTGTACTTATTATAAAGACTGGAAAAAGATGAATTGAGGTTTTTATTTACTATTTATTTAAAATGCTAAAAATATGATGAAATTAATCTAAATAAATTAAAAGTAAGGAATAAATCAACTTTAAAGCAGAAACATCTTACTTAGGAAACAAACAGAAATGAGGGCATAATCAATAATGCCCAAAATGGATTACTTAAAAATACCAATAAAATACTAAGTGGTTTATCTGGAAATCCAAAATGAAGAGAAGATAAAAATAAGCAATATCAGGAATAAGAGATTGCACAGAATCAGAGAACAATTTTTAAATGAGATTATATGCTAATTTATTTTAGTAAATTTGAAAATCTTAATGCAATAGATAACTACCAAGGAAAATATAAATTGCAAAATTAATTTAGGAAGTGAAAGAAATTATCAGAAGAGTTAAAAAATAGTAAAAAAAATGATCATCTCGGGGATCCCTGTTTGGCGCAGCGGTTTAGCGCCTGCCTTTGGCCCAGGATGCGATCCTGGAGACTCGGGATCGAATCCCACGTCGGGCTCCCGGTGCATGGAGCCTGCTTCTCCCTCTGCCTATGTCTCTGCCTCTCTCTCTCTCTCTCTGTGACTATCATAAATAAATAAAAAATTTAAAAAAAATTTTAAAAAAAAGATCATCTCTCAGAGATTTAACAAAGCTTTAAAAAAATTAAAACCTTTTCTTTTCTCTTTGGAAAATGGTGAAGGAAATAAAAAAGTAATTGGTGGACTGGGAGAAAATACTCTAAATACACATTTATGATAAATAACTGGTATCCAGAATATACAAAGAACTACCATTAACTATTAAGAATCCAAAAGACACAGAAAACAGGAAGGCAAAAGATTTTTTAAAAACATTCAAGGGGCACCGGGCTGGTTCAGTGGTTTAAGCATCTGCTCACCCCTGGAGTCATAATCCCAGGGTCCTGAGATGGAGCCCCAAATTGGGAGTCTGCTTCTCCCTCTGCCTGCTGCTCCTCCTGCTTGTGCTTTTTCTCTGTCAAATAAATAAATAAAAACTTAAAAAAAAAACTTTTGAAAAAGATGTATCAATGAGTTATAATAAACATGCAAAGTTGCAAAGTTTTATTGCTTATCAAGGAAATTCAAGTGAGGGCAGCCCTGGTGGCTTAGCGGTTTGGTGCCGCCTTCAGTCCAGGGCCTGATCCTGGAGACCCGGGATCAAATCCCACGTCGGGCTCCCTGCATGGAGCCTGCTTCAACCTCTGCCTGTCTCTATCTCTCTCTCTCAATCTCTCTCTCAATCTCTCTAATAAATAAAATCTTTAAAAAAAAAAAAAGGAAATTCAAGTGAAAATCACACTGGTATATTCCTACGTACTTAAAAAGCCTAAGTGTAAAACTGACGAGCATTGTCATTTATCAGCGAGAACGTGGAACAATTGGAATTTACATGCATTACTGATGGAAATGCAAGATGTGGAAAACTTTGGACAACAGTGTGGCATTTTCATATAAAGTAAAGAATTCACTTACCATATGACCTAGCAATCCTAATCCTGGGTATTTGCCCCAGAGACATTAAAACATATGTGCACAGAAAAACACACCAATATTTGTAGCAGCTTTACTTCTAATAACCTGAAATTGGCAACAACCCAAATACTCATCAATAGGCAAATGGATAAACAAATTGTGATGTACCCATATAGTGGAATAATAT
This sequence comes from Canis aureus, assembly GCF_053574225.1. Lineage (NCBI taxonomy): Eukaryota > Metazoa > Chordata > Mammalia > Carnivora > Canidae > Canis > Canis aureus. The sequence continues at coordinate 70,502,514 of NC_135619.1, forward strand.
TCAGCAACAAAAAGAAACAAACTACTGATAAAAAGCAATAGCATTGGTGAATTTCAAAAATATTATGCTAAGTGAAAGAAACCAGACATAAATGAATATATCTTTTATTATTTCATTTATATGAAATTCTTTAAAATGTGAAACTAAGCTATAAGGAGTGAAAACAAAACAGTGAGTGAGAATGGCCAGGTGTTGAAGGGTTAATGACAAGAGAGTATGAGAAAGACTTTCAGAGGGAACGTTTTATTTTAATTTTTATTTGATTGTATTGGTGTTTATATAAGTATTTATATATTTCAAGACTGTGAATAAAACCTATTATATATAAATTGGACCTGATTAAGTTGATTTTAAAAAGATCACTTTGCCCAATGATCCTTGAGTAAATAGTTCATCTTCTAAAAAAGGAATAATTCCTGTGGTTTAATTATTGTATCAAAACAGAGACAAAGATGGAAGCATCCCAATTCATGCTGTGAGGTAAACAGAGAATGTTACATCAAAGTCGGGTATGGAAAGTGACTATGTGGAGAATTATGAAACTGTAGACTGATATTACTTGCAAATATTCATGTGAATATTTAATACAACCCATGCCTGTAGAAGAGTTACATGTGTGATAAAAATAGCATTTCAGATCAGTAGTAAAGCAATGAAATAGTCAATAAGTGGTCTAGGAATGATCGCTACCCACTGAGTAAACAATGTTAGATCACTGTCTACCTTATACATATGACAAATAATGTATGAGAAAGCCAATGGGTGGGAATAAACTATAAAGCGTTAGTAGGAAATAAATCATATTATTGTAAGACCAGTAAGAGCTGGAGGCTAGAAGTCATAATGTAAAAGTTGGCACATATAACTACATTAAAATGAAAATTTATTTAAAATAAAAGCATTTATAAAATTAAAAGCCAAAATTAGGAGTAAAAGAAATATTTGCAATCAAAATAGCAAATTATCAATACCCATAATATATAAAGAGCACCTACAAATCAATAAGAAAAGTAAAATATTCATTTCCATTCAGAAAGGCTGTAATAATTAACATTCCCACTAAAAGGTAAAATAGTATCTACTTGACCACATGTTGATCAACAATGAATACCATCAGTCTTTTTTAACATCACTAATCATAATGGCAAAACAAAACAAACAAAAACAACTCATCATAAATTTTATTTTCATTTTCCTAATTACTATTTAACTGATTTTCATGTTTATGGACACTCACAGTTCTTCTATTGCCAACTGCTGGTATATGTTTATATCTTGTGTCCATTTTTTTTATGAGTATATTTACTTCTTTCTTTTGTAACAACAAAAGAAGCATAAAAAATGAGGTGACCATCAAGAGAAGACATGAATGAATGGTAATACATCCATATAGAATATGATGTAGTTGGTAAAAATGATAGATGGTAGACATTCACATGGAAAGATTAGTACAATAATTAAGATAAAAAGATACCGTACAAAAATTAAAGGAGGGCCCAGTTTACATTTAAAAAGTTTCTATTTTCATTTAAATATATTTATGCAAAAGAGTTGAAAGAATATGCAAGAGATCAGTTATGAGAATTTATTTTTATTAAGGACTTACGTGCCAAATGTGCATCTAAATACTTTATAATGTTTTTAATTCTGCTGTCAATCCCATGATGTGCAAATAGTATGATGGCCATTTCCTGCTGAGGAAATCAAGGCTTGGAGTTGAGTATGACCCCATAGCAGGTACAAGGGGGGTCACCCACTGTCCTACTTCTTGACCACTGAGATGTAGGCAGTGCGAGCTAGATTGTACCCTCTCCCAGCTCTTAAAAAGCTGCCTTCTTGGACGGCAGAAGAATTTTTTCATCTAAGTTATTTGAATTTTTAGAATAGGAATATATTTATGAAATGGACACCTTTCAGATATACATCAGAATATAAATGGGGACGCCTGGTGGGCTGTAGAGGCCTGAGCATTCCAGAGACCTAAGGAAAGGTGTCACATAACGCTCCAGAGGAACAGAGACAGATGAGAATGCCAGGTTTTAGGCCTGGAAAGAGGAGCTTCTGAGAGATATCAAAGCGGTCTTAAAATGAACATGGAGCTGCATTTGAAGGGGCTTTTCATAATCCCAGGTGGCAGAGGCAGGGCCACTGGGTGGAAAGTCCAGGGAGCAGATATCAGAATGATACAGGAGCAATCAGGTTCAGTTTGGACCTGCCAAAAATGCAAGTGTCTTCCTCTGAAGGTAATGTTAGCTACTGATCACCTAGAACCAGAAAACAGCAAGTCCACTTAGCCAAGAGTTGTCTGAGTCATCAAAAGATGGCTTCGGGAGACAGGACATCTGAAGCCCTTTCCAGGCCCTGGAGTTTAGCCACCGTGTGGGAAAATATGCTCTCCAACACCACTTAATTCATGCTCATGACTCGTGAGTTTAGGGGCAAAATTCAAAATAATTCTCCTCAATGGAATGCTGTACATTAGAAAGAATCATACTTGTGAGACCTCAGAAGACTTGCTCCAAAAGCAGTTGTGGCTACTGTCCATCAGCTAGTGGGTGTCATCAAGCACCTGGAGGCCGTGCCTTTCTGCAATTTCTCTTCACAGCACCAGTGTTTATGTAACCACAGGCTGCTGACCTCATCAGAGCTCTTAACACATCACAGTTTTCAAGATGTAGTCAGATGATTATGGCAAAGCACTAGGTTTGTTCAGATGCTTGCTCACTGGTCAGGGTAGATTGCCCAAAGCTGTCTGAAGCCCTGACACACTACAAAAAGAAATAGTAGGCATTCTAAAGTGACAAAAGCTACCATGAATCCATGAGTCATTGCAGTGACTGAATTCTGATGTTCTAAACAAGAAAGCACCAACAGTGGCCATTTACAATTTAATAAAACCAAACACTACTCTTTGCTTCCCAAATGTGGAAAGTTAAATAAATATCCAGACTGGGGATAAAATGTCAATAGGGAAAAAAACATCTAATTGTTTTAGGTGGATGTTACTCATGACATCAAACCTTGAATAAAAATATCTGTAGTTGAGAATGTATTAGCAAAAACACAAAGTATTATCGAGACTGAATCAAATTCCTTCAACAAATGCTTGCAACTAAATTGTGTAGGATCTCTATTTTATCAAATTCTCCTATCCCCATCCACTTTTTCTCTGTGATTTTATTATGGATCCACTCACTCATTTCACACATTTTCCCCTTCTCAATTCCTCCAAGATGGCCCTGGGTAGCAGGCAAGTGTGTCCTACTTCTTGACCACAGAAGTCCTTGAGGGGTCAGGATCTTATTCAACTTTGCAATTACCCAGTTTTCTACACATGGTGGCTACGTAATAAATTTGTATTAGAACTTTTAGAAAATATATAATTAATAGAGGGACAGAAAAAGAACAACAAAGAAAAAATCAGGGGTCTGAGTGAACCAGACTGAGTGAGCAATTGTTTTTATAACAAGACCTAATTTATAATGTGTCCACACGTTCCCTCAAATACATAAGCTGATTCCATCAGCTCAAGCTGAAAATTCAAACCAGATTAAGAAAGAAGAAAGAAAGAAAGAAAGAAGAAAGAAAGAAAGAAAGAAAGAAAGAAAGAAAGAAAGAAAGAAAGAAAGAGAAAGAGAACAAACTTCAGCCTAACCAGTTATTTTGCCAGTGCATTTAGTCAAAATTGCTGAACCACCAGACTTCCATAAACATGCCCCCACCTCCAAGTCCCTCTCAGATTCAGTGAGGAAAAATGTTATTCTTTTTTGCTTTGTGAAGTAATAATAAGTGTCTGTGCTCTAGAGCTCCAATCTTCCTTCACATCCACATCCAGACTTATTACCTGTGTGATCTTGAAAAATCACTTAACTGTTTGTTCCTCAGGATTCTTAACTGTTGAAAAAGACAAAAAAAAAAAAAGAGTGACTAAAAAAACCCACCCCTTATATCTTAAAATGAAAGTCCTTTTAATAATGGCTCCCAAATAAGTGAATGTCTATTTTAAAAAATAATAAACCTCAACATCTCTCATACAATCTTTTTCTCATGCACAAAAATTTATCAGGATCAGTGAAATCTAAAAATTAAAATTAAAAATCTAAAATTACAGAGCATATAGAAGAAAGTATAGGATGGTATCTCTGATTTTGAAGGTGGCAACAACTCCTTAACTTACAAAAAGTCACTGGGTATTCTATGCAACTGATGAATTATCAAACTCTACATCTGGAACTAATGATGAACTATAGATTGGCTAATTGAATTAAAATTTTTTAAAAGTAATAATCATAAATAAATAAACAAACAAGTAAATAATTTGGACGTCAACATAATCAAAAATTTATATTCATCAAAAGACACCATTAAGCAAATGAATAACCAAGCCATCGACTTGAACATACCTGGTGTTTTATATATATATATATATAATATATATATATATATATATTTTATATATATAATTTGTGTTATATATATATATGTTTTATATATATATAATTTGTGTGATACATGTATCTGACAAAGCATCTGTACCCACAAATGTAAGGAAATTGTATAACTCAACAATAAAAATTGACCAAAAGACTTGAACATACATTTCACTAGAGAAAATATACAAATATCTGGTCCAGTAGGCACATGAGAAAGCGTTCAATGCTACTAGTCATCACAGAAATACAAATAAAAACGACAGTGAGGTACTACTACATGCCCATTAGAATGTCAAAGTTAAAAAGACTGACAATACCCATACTTAGTGGGAATATGAAGCAAACACAATGCTCATCCTCTGTTGGTGGAAGTGTAAAATGGCGCACAACTTTAGAAAACTGCTTCAAATTTCTTACTACCTGTCTTAGTCTGCGCAGGCTGCTGTGACAAATTACTACAGACTGGGGATCTTATGCAAGAAACATTTATTTCTCATAGGTCTGGAGGCTGGAAAGTCCAAGATCAAAGTGCCTGCTGCTCCAGCGTCTGGTGAGGACTCATTTCCTAGTTTGCAAATAGTTGCTTCCTTGCTGTGTCTTCACATGGCAGTGACTGAGAGAGATCATCTCACCAGTGTCTCTTCATATAAAGGCATTAATCCCTTCACCTAATTACCCCCCAAAAGCCTCACCTCCAAATACCAACACAGTGGGGATGAAGGCTTTTTTTTTTAATTGGGGGTGGGAGGACCCAAACATTCCATTTGTAGCACTACCCAATAACTAAGCAGCAACACCACCCCTATGTATATACCTGACAGTGATTTGCAGAATGAATTGTAGTCACGTTTATTTATGAGCCCAAACTGTAAATAGCCAGCTCAGGAAATGTCCATCAGTAAAAAAACAGATGAACAAATTATGCTATCCTGATGCAATGAATTATGACTCAGCAATAGGACAAAACAAACTCAACCATTGACACACAAGATGATGAATCCCAGAATTATTATACTAAGAGAAAGAATATAGACACAAAAGAGCACGTAATGTCTGATTCCATTTATTTGAAATTCTTCACCAAGCAAATATTACCTAAAGTGAAAAAAATCAAAACAGAGGCTGCTGCATCATGTGGTAGTTATATTCTTAATTGTGTTTAGGAAACCCCTATACTATTTGTCATAATGGCTATACCAATTTACATTCCCATCTACAGTGTACCAGGGTTACCTTTTCTCCACATCCTTGCCATCCCTGCCAATTCTTGCTATTTTTTGTCTTTTGTCTGTTTGTTTATTTTGGAAATAACAAATACACAATGTTATATTAGTTTCAGGTGTACATCACAGTGATTCAACAAGTTATATGTTATGCTGTGCTCACCACCATAGCCATTCTGACAGGTGTGAGGTGGTACCTCACTGTGGCTTTGGTTTTCATTTCCCTGATGATGAGTGATGTTGAGCACTTTTTCTTATTTTTACTGGCCAAATTGCATGTCTTCTTTTAAGAAATGTCTATTCAGGTCTTTTGCTTATTTTGATTCTTTAAAAAATTTTTAGATTTATTTATAGAGAGAAAGAGTGCAAGTGGGAGGAGTGCAGAGGAAGACAAGCAGGCTCCCCACTGAGTGAGGACCTCCCCCCAACACAGGACTCAATGACACCACGATCATGACCTGAGCTGAAGTCAAGAGTCAGATGCTTAACCAACTGAGCCACCCAGGTGCCCCAAGTTCTTTTGCTTATTTTTTTAAAATCAGGTTATTTGTTACAAGGGAAATGAAATCAGTATCTCAAGGAGATATCTGCACACTTGTGTTCATTGCAGCATTATTCACAGAAGTCAAGATATGGATACAATCTAAGTGACCATCAACAGATGAAAGGATAAAGACAGTGTGATTTGCATATGTTTGTATGTGTGTGTGTATGATGTTATATATAGTGGTATATATACATAAAATGGAATACTATTCACTCTTACAAGAAAAAAAGAAAAAGAAAAAGGAATCCTGACATTTCCAACATCTAGGATGAACCTAGATGGCGTTATGTTAAGCAGAATGAGCCAGACACAGAAAAGCAAATACTGCACAATCTCACTTCCACGTAGAATCTAAAATAACCAAACTCTTAAAGCAGATAGGAAAATGGTGGTTGCCAAAGGCTGAGGGAGGGGGAAATAGAGAGGTGTTGGTCAAAGGGTGCCAGTTGTAGTTATGTAGGATGAATAAACTCTGGAAATATGCTGTGTGGCATGGTGACTATAGTAAACAACGCTATATGTTATACTTGAAATTTGCTGAGAGTATAGATCTCAAGTATTCTCACAACATTATATGCACACACACGAAGGTAACTGTAAGAGGCGATGGAAATGTTAAGTTGATTATGATAATTACTTCACAATATAAATATATATCAATGTACACATCTATATCAAACATCACATTGCATGCCTTAAATATATACGATAGTATTTAGTACCAATAGTACCTCAATAAAGATGAAAAATACAAATAGGATTTGCTAGGATGAAGGGGCTAGCTGGGAAGGTACATATGGGAGTTTTCTGGGGAGATAGGAATATTCAATGACTTGCTAGTGATGCAGGTGGCACAAGTGTATCAATTTGTCAAAGCTCACAGACCTTTATACTTGAGGTTTAGGCATGTTGCCGTATGTAATTATATTCCACATTTTAAAAAAGAAACTAAAACTACAACTTTTTTTAATGACCTACTTCTCAGTGTTGAGAGAATCAAGAGATTCATCCTGTAAACCAGGTAAGGTAAGGGTGTCTGGTGTAGAGCACACACTTAATGAATCAAGTCTTTCATACACTAGTGGAGGCTGATTAAGTAAATACAAAGTACAGTAGGCTATCTGTGGAAATGATCATTTTCAGCAAGGATTATTCCACCTAAACACTGTGATAAAGTCAGAACACAATGGCTTCTAGAATTTCTATTCAGCTACCAATCCAGACCTCATAAACTCCGGGCCAGTGTTCTGAGAATCCCAGGTGGGGACCAGGTGAGCAGCCTGTGGGGCTGGCTTAATTCAATTGTCCGAGTTATTAACTTTGTTTCTGAAGGGATTTGTGCAATTCAGTCCTGATGTAGCTCTGCTGGTAGCTCATTTCAGTTTGTAACTGGCTGAAAGTATGTGTCTGATATTTCTCCATTTTGTAATATCAGAAAACCAGGGAGACTTTAATTAATCCTTTTCTGCCATCATGTCTAAAAGCTAAAAGACATTTTAATGAGAAGGCAGCAGCTGAAAAAAAAATCAGTAATAAAATAAATAAAAAAATAAAATCATGAGGCTCATAAGCAGCCCCACAGATGGAGGCATTCAGCTCAATAAAATAAAAGATGAATTTATTTGACTAATGCAAATAGAGAGAAAATGAGGCACTTGCACAGTGCGCCGACCGACTATGAATGGATGAGTAATGTCAGAGTGTCAGACCTTCGGTCGTAAACTCCCAGGCACCAACAATGGTCATGCCCGATTTAATGAAAAAACAAATGAAATGCTACATATTACTATTTACTACCCCCATCAAATGAGTTGTCTGAATATTTTATTCAGTAAAGAGTGTTTTATATATGAAAGATAATTAAATACTGTATAAGAGAAGTGGGTTACATGACATTATGTTGGGGGGCAATGGCAGCGCTGGGGAAAAAGCAGGTGAGCTACTGTGCTTTCTACGGTGAAATTGCAATTATGCCATAGAGTGACAGCTTCCCACGTGCCCAGCACTGTGCTAATTAACCCATCAAGGATAGGATTCAACTGCAGGCATTGTGGTGGGCACTGAGATACACATAAAAATAGAGCTCGGTGCCAGGAGACATCACAGTCTCAATGGGAAATTAAGACAGTATAGAGCTTTGTGCATAGCAGGTGCTCAAAAGTGCTTATTGAATGAGTAAGTTATTGAACAGAAATAAATGGTAAAATAAGCATGTTAAGCCCTAGAATGAGAGCATCAGACTCTTAGGTACTACAGGATCACTCTCTGAGCTTAGGACATACATAATCAGAGCTCTCTATTTGGAGAAGGTGGTTTGATAGAACAGAAAAAGGACAGACAGGCTTTGGGTCAGGGTTTCCCAGTCTCAACACTATTGACATTTTGGGCTGATGATTCTTTGTCATGGGAGACTGACCTACATATGGTAGAATGTTTTGCAGCATCCCTGGCCTCACCCACCAGGCACCAGGAGAATGTCCCATTACTGAGTGGTGATGATGGAAAATGTCTCCAGACATGGCCAAATATTAGCATTCCCTGAGGGAGAATATTGACCCTGGCTGAGGACCACTGAGTTAGATAAACCCAAATCTTAGTGCAGGTTCTATTATTCATGAGCTTTTTGTCATAGGCAAGTCACTCCGTTTCTTCCAACTTCAATTTTCTCATCCTCATAATGAGCCAGCTTTATTTTTATAAGTATAATGGATTGAATGATTAGCGTCAACCTTTCATCCTTCCCTGTATCCCCAACTCTTGACTTTGAGCTTCATCATGTGAATTATTTTGGCCAACTCAAGTCAACAGGGAATCTCATCTTGTTCCCACTGACTCTCTCATGCCTCTGCCATCCTCACAACAGGGACAAGCCCCAGATAGCTGGATGGTCTAAGAAGGATGAAAATTAAATGAGGCAGACCCAGTCATACAGAGCTGTACCCTGAAGAAGAGCTACCTGAGTGTACCTGCAGACAGATGGGAATACTTGTGATTTTATGCTGCTGGAGAGCAGACCTTGTTATGCTACGTTAGCACAGCAAGAGCTAACTGATACCATAAGAAGAACTCTTTGCAGAACCAGTCATTTTTCAGAAAATCAACGCATGTTACATGCCTTCTTTCCCCCTTCTTTCAACTGCATTCGAATATGAACATGCTTGATTTCCCTCTGGCTGCAAGTATGGCCTGGTATTATTATTACAGGAATATTTCTTCCATCATTTGGAGGATGATTAAAATAACAATGACAATAACAACAACAAGCACATGACAATAAAAGCTAGAAATTGATTTCCTACCACCTACAAGGCAACTGTACCTTGGCATGCACTCGTCGCTGAAAACAAGACTTAATTTACAACGTGTTCAATCACTTAAAACAGATGCATGTTAGAAGAATGTGTTCTGTCCATGTTCAGGGTCCCAGTTGGAAATTAAAAGTGCATAAAATGTAAAGAAACAGTCTAGTTGACATTGAGCTGTGTGAGCAATTGTGTCAACCCTTCAGATGTGACATGGAAATAGTCCTTTTCCCCTGGATTTTTGCGGAGCTCCATGCCTCTGATCCTCATGGGGTCCCAACTTGGGAAGAAACTCTGGCTTCAGCATGCCATTACAGCATTTTTACTAAGGTGACCTCGCCATCTCTTCCCCAGCTGGCAGGCCAAGATGGTTTTCCAACAGAAGAGGCAATAAGATGTAACTGAGACTTCATTCATTCATCAAACATTTATGGAGACCTTGTATATGACAAGAACTGTTATAAGTTCTGAAGACATGATGATGAATCATACATTTTGCCTGCCTGCAGGATCTTACGAGTCCATAGGAAGGAAGCAAGCCCAAGAAAGTCACAACACAGTATGGTAAAATACTAAAGATGTCCATATTCTAATTCCTGGGATTTGGGAATATGGTAACTTATAAGGAAAAAGGACTTTTCAGATGTGACTAAGTTAAAAATATCAAAATGAAGACATGATCTTGGATCACCTGGGTGGGCCCAATGTGATCACAAGAGCTGTTATAAGGCGGAGACAGGAGAGTCGAAGTCAGAAAAGAAGATGTGGCCACATAAGCAGAGATTGGAGTGATGAAGTCATAAGCCAAGGAATGCATGTGGTCTCTGGAAGCTGGACAAGGCAGAGAATAGATTGTCCCCTAGAGCTTCCAGAAGGAACACAGTCCTCCCTCTTTGACACCTTGATTTTAGCCCCATAGAATCCATTTTGCACTTCTGACCTCCAAAACTGTAAAGATAATAAAATGTTTTAAGCCACAAAGCTGGTGGTAATTTGTGACAGCTGCAATAAGGAACTAATACAAGGGGAAAATATGGGGTGAGATACTGACATATGTAGCAGGGGTTATATCTCCTGCTGGAGATAATGAGGAAATGGAGGAGGAGGTAAAACAGACAGGAACGGGGTATTTCACACAGAAGAATCTGTATAGAAGAAAGCCTAGGAGAGGGAAAAATATTTTTAAAAACCTGATTTGTTATGCTTTGGATTTGGCACATGGCAACACTCAGTATTTATTGAATTACTCTATTTAGACATGCAGATATATATGTAACTCATAGTTATGTTAAGACAGGATGTGTACAGAAGAAAGCAATGCTAAATCCAGATTAAGGGGCCAGCAAAGGCCCCATGTGGGATCAGTACTGGAGTTGAACCATGGGACATGAGGAAGGATTCAAGGAGCTGGGGCCCATGGGCTATGGTAAGCATTGAAAGTTTTTAAAAGGGGTGTGACCCTGTGAAAGGTTGAGGGGTGTGACCCTATGAAAGGTTGAATCATAGAGTAATCACTGATGTATAAAGACCAAAAAGAGGTTATGTCCAAAGCAGGTGACCAGTTAAGAGGTTGTTGCAACAGTATGGGTAAGAGGAGTCAAAGTTTCTCATTCCTTCCAAAGATGGGTCTGTCCACACCACTGTTCATTCAATGTTTCAGGGGTGTTCATTGGGACGTAGTGGCCTTTGTGGCATGGCCTCTTTCCACCTCCCACCCTTCCACACTCTCAATCCTCACATTCCATGCCAGGGAGAGCGAAGACTCAAGTCTCTGTGCCAAAACAACCATTTACACACCAAATCAATCAAATATCTTTCTATATTACAAGCCTGTTTCCTTTTCTGTCTACCCAGCTACACAATGGGGTCTCTGAAAAAGGAATCTTCTTGCTTTTATCTTATAATCAGAATCTCTTTTTTAATAACTGACATGTAACATTTATTGGTTTACAGTGGACAACATAACGATTTGATAGATGCATTTTTGTGAAATGATTGTTATAATAGGTTTCATTAACACCCTTCACCTCACAGAGTTGAAATGCTTTTCTTGTGAAGAGAACATTTAAGATTTACTCTTGTAGCAACTTTCAAATATACAGCAAAGTATTGCGAACTATATTCACTATGCTGTACATTATATCACCAGATCTTATTTATCTTACAACTGGAAATTTGTACACTTTCACCCATTTTCCCCACCCCACAACCACTCTGGCAATCACCAATCTGTTTCTGGATCTATGACTTCAATTTTTTTTTTATATATTCCATGTATAAGTGAAATCATATAGTATTTGCCTTTCTCTAATTTCACTTAGTATAATGGTCTCGAGTTTCATGTATGTTGTCACAAATGACAGGATTTTCTTTGTTATGGCTAAATAATATTTCATTTTGCATATCAATATATATTTCATATACAACATGTATTCACATATATACTATATGTAATGGGATATTATTATAATTATAATTATTATGTAATGTATTTGTTGAATGATTAAATTATTGATTAATATTATATATAATATATTCTTTACCCATTATCCATCAATGGACACTTAGGTTGTTTTCATGTCTTGCCTATTATAAATCATGCTGCAATGAACATGGGTATACAGATATTTCTTCATATTAGCAGTTTTACTTCCTTCAATATATACTCAGAAGTGGAATTGCTAGATCATAGGATAGTTCTATTTTTATTTTTTTGAGGAACCTCCATACTGCTATCCACAGTGGCTGCACCAATTTACATTCTCACCAACCATGCATGGGGGCTCCCTTTACAAGCGCACCAACACTTGTTGCCTCTTGTCTTTTTGATGATAGTGATCCAGCCAGGTGCAAGGTGATATCTCATTGTAGTTTTGGTTGGATAAGCTAAATCTCAACATCCCAAAATAATAATCTTATTCTTACCACTTCTGAAAATTTTCTATTTGTCAAGCACAAAACTACACAGTAAATTCCAATAGGGGAGGAGGAGCTGCTTGTTAAATATTTTATTCCCAGTCACTGGCATGGTGTTGGCATCAATCAACTACTTATATTCACGGGGACAGGCCAGACTATATTTTGATTACAAACAAACCGCCACATCTCATTGGCTTCACATGACAGAGAGTATTAACATTTCACTTAGGTTGTATTCCCATCACAAACCAGTAGGTGTTATGGATTAAATTGTGACTTCCCAAAAAAATATGTTAAAGCCCTATCCCTGGTACCTATGAAATAGGTATTATTTGGAAATAGGATCTTTGGAAATATAATCAGGTTAAGATTCGGTCATTAGGGTGGACCCTAATCCACATACCTGGAGTCCTTGTAGGAAGAGGAGAGCATGTGATGAGATGACAAAGACTGAGACAAACAAAACCAGCTGCAAGCTCAGGAACACCCAGGATGGCCAGCCACCACCAGGAGCTGGGAAGAGACAAGAAAGGAGTCTATCAAGGGTCCCAAAGGAGCATGGCTCTGCTCACACCTTGAGTTCAGACTTCCAGCCTCCAGAACAGTGAGAGAAGAAATTTCTCTTGTTTTAAGTCACCCACCCTGTGGTACTTTGTTATAGCAACCTTAGGAAACTAATGCAACTTGGCTCCACACGGTGACACAGGCACCTGAGCTGACCGAATCTGTGCCCCATCCTAGATACACCATCTGGAAAAGGTGACCACCCAGATTCCTGAGAGGGACTGAAAGAGGGAGAGGACTCACTTCCTCTCACATGCCCATTTGCCAGAATCCTGGGGCAGGTCCCCAACTCACCTCCAAGGGTGACTGAGAAAGATAAAAAGACACATGGAGACCTGAACATTAATGGTCTCCGCTGTGGTGTAAAGTAAATATTTGTTGAGTGATTAAATATATCCCAATTCCATTTAGACCTCACTCCAACCCTATTGTGATTGGGCTCTATCTACTTCCACATGCCATCAATGAGGAAATAATGACACAGAGAGATTAAGTGACTTCTCCACTGTCAAACAGCACACACTTGCCTAGTTGGGGCAAGGCCAGGGTTCACATCCATGATGACCAACTCTCAAGTCTGTGCTCCAGCCTCCCTGCAAATGAGTCCTGAGGAACAAAACAGAGTCCTTAGCAGCAAATAACCTTGTGGTACATCACTTATGGGTGTTCCCCAGGCAAATGGATTAAATGTTGCAAAGTATAGAAGGTTTTCCTTCCAATTAAGATGTGCCTTGTGCATAAAGCTCCCTTCTGTATGCTCAGAGATGGTCTCTTCACCATCATCTGAATTTAAAAGAGGCCATTTGGCACACCTCCACTTTATTGCCATTAATCGAGTCATTTTGGAGGAAAAATCTATAGCTTTTGAGAAGAGGTGTATTTCTGATGGGAAAAGCCATGAGACCTACTGGTCGGAGCCCCCAGTTTGGAGCCTGTGGTTCAGCTTCATCCTGGATATGGGGGAATTACTTGTCATGTTCATTGTCGCTTATTAGGTGAGATATTTTAATTCAAGTGATGCGGGACCAATGTGAATGTCTCTTGGTCAGTGAAGACTTGTCATCAGAATTTGAAGCCACCACACTGCCACATTTTCTTTGACTTGACAAAAGAAAACTCTTCTGGCAGAGGCTGAAGAAACAAGGTTTGCAACTTAATGCTGATTTTGCCCAGAAGTAATTAGTTCATTAACTGTGAGCACACAAGCTCGTTAAAGGAGGAGGTGGATGATGCAAATCAGTGGCCTGTGTGAGTCCATCAAAAATTAGAAGGAGCTGGAAATGGCCTGGTTCAAACATCCTGTCCAGAACCTTCATTAACCAAAGAGGTTCTAAAAGCCTGGAGTCCCTGGAGGTCAGTGGCATTTAAAGGCACCAGCTATGCTGGAAACTGGGAAGGTGGATGGGAAAAGGAAGGGCAGAGGGAACGATTTATGGAGTGCTTTCCTGGGAGTAAGCTTCGTGCTAGGCATTTCTACTTTCAGGATCCAGCATAATGCCCACAGCAGCAACCTCAGTGCTTTTTACATTGGGGGATACAGACTCAGAATGTTTATGACTTGCTGAAGGTCTCAGTGAGTCATTGGCAGAGCTGGCATCCAAACCTGTGTCTTTATGAACCCCCAAACCAATGTTTTTTCTCTTACATTAATAAATTATCGAGCCCGACTTGGAGATTCATCACATGACCAGCTCTGGCCCCTTTATCATCTAATCTCAGAATGCATTTGGAAGCATTCCTGGTCAGTGCTATATTGAGCTGCAGTTTGCAAATGTTTATTTACAAGGGATTAATTAACTTTGCTATTTGCAAGTACTGAACTAAGGGAAAATTGGCTTTCTCTCAGAGTAGGTGTGGTGACATTCCAACAACCCTCATCCCCATGCTCGAAATGTCAAAATTCTTCTAGGCCAAACGTCAACAAAAAAAAATGGCACATGGTATGATGGGCAGACAATGAATGGCCTGAGAGGCTCAGAAAATGTGGGCAGGTACTATGGTTTCAAGTCGCTGTGTGTCACACTGATGGCCAAGGGACCCTGGGCAAAACCAGTTACCTCTCTGAGCTCTGCTTCTCTCCATAAGAGAAACAGGGAACATGACGGGGTCCCTGAAATCCTGCTCATTCTGAGGCTCTCTGAGAAGAATCCAGCAGTCTGGCTGATTATCCACAGTGTGAGTCCAAGTGGGTTTCTTGGTGGAGGATGATGGATCAAGTCAAGGAGTCAGGAAGGAGAAGCTCCTATTTCCTAGGCGGTAGCCCATGCACACCCACCTCAGAGGAGGAAGGAGGCAGAAAGGACCTGCAGGGATACATCCCAGTACCCTGGCAGCTCCCTTTCAAGATGTCATAAAGGTGGCAGTGAGATCAAGGAAGGAAAGTCTCCCTCTGCAATGAGAATAGGAGTTCTTTCAGTCCTGAGGGCCTGGGCCTAGCTAGGGGAGAATGTGGGTGACCCAAGTCACAGAAAGAGGACACAGAGGAAAGGGCGGATAAGATTCCAGTATCAGGCACAATCCAAGAATGAACTTGATGCCTGCAGCACTTGCAGAATGTTTATGGCTTTCCACCCACTTGTCTGTCCCTGATTTGATTTCATTCATTCATTCATTCATTCATTCATACACCCATCCATTCCTTCATCCAGCAGCTGGTCTATATCGAGGTCTGTGTGAGGCTCACAATGGTAAGTGAGGAAACACACAGTACAGCCATCATAAAAGACACACTCTTCTCCTCAGAGGACACTGTTCCCAGAAGGAATATTCAAGGTGCTCAGTGTAACATTGGTTGAGGATAGGATCAGATCTTTCAAGCACTATGGTGAACATGATTCTAATCCCCCTCCCTTTTATCTGACTCCATGGAGTATTCAAAGACCCATGGGCCTGGAGCATTGAAACCTTAGATTTGGTTTTACCCCATTTTTGATGGAAAATCTTTGAGAACTCACTTATACTTAACTCTAAAACATCAAAGAAAAGGCCTTCCTACTCTGTCTCACAGAATGAGAAGCAAATGAGGAAAAGTAGGCAAAAGTTTATGAACCATTAGCTTATGAGCCATGATGATGAACCCCCTGTGTGATGGTTAAATCTGAAATCATAAATAACTTGAGATTGCTCTTGATGGAATTTCCAGAACCTATAGAACCTAGGGTGCCTACTTCACTGTGTCTGGGCAGCATCCCACATCTGGGTTTCTTCAGGCCAGGTGCTGGCCAAGCAGCAGGGGACAGATGCCATACAGGAAGACATGCAGGCTGAGCTGCATGGGGAGCTCCCCCTCCACTCAGGAAAAACAATAGCAGGCAGCAGGTCCCAAGGCCTATAAGACACCTGGATCCAAAGTCTGTACAGAGGCCAGGTGTTGAAGACCCTAGAACAGGTCAGAAAACATAGCTCAAGGTGGGAGAAGTTTTTAAGGACCCATGGATCACCATGGACAGATTTAGAAGACTGGAAGCAGCCCTGCCTGCAGGCACAGGTCAGGTTGGACAGGTGACTTCATAGCCCAGATCTGAGTCAGAAGTCTTAGACTCTCCATCCCCTGGTATAAGCTGCATGTTCAATGACAGATAAGGCCATTTCCTGGTAAATGCCATGTTAGTAGTGATTGCAATTGGACATCCCACCCAGTGGGGTCCATTTTCCCAGATTCTGGGCTAGAGCTGAAGCCAAGTGAATTGCAGTAGAGTCTGCACAGCCCACCTAAAGCCCATGTTGCCTGTAACATGAGGGCTATATCCTCAGAAGGGTGGAAACCTGTGAGTGTCACCTGGGCCAACATTAAGCTCTTTTGTGAAACCTTCTGAACAAGACTCAGAATGGCATTCCTGGGAAGCATGACCTTCCAGGGGAGGCTAGCTCCTGCCAACATTTTCCCAGACACTGGCTCTATTACCATCCTCATTGCTGGTCTGTGAGTCTGTGATGGTGTCCCTGCAGCCCCAAGATGCGCAAACAAAGAATTGTTGGCCATTTCTCTCTTCACTCCATTCCCTTCCAAGGACTCAGGGATACATCTTTTCCTTGTGGCCATGGTCAGTGCAAAAAGAAAGACATGAAGAATAGATGATCCAACGCTTGGGGTGGAGGGGTGAATTATTTACGAAACATAGATAGAGCCTCCAGTTGAGTCTAGGGCTGGGCAAAGTGTTAGCGATTCTTTTGTTTTCGCAGCTGGCCTTTGGAATTGTACAGAGCCAGTGCAGTAAATAATACCGCTATTGTCTGCCTGTGTCAGAGACAGACAGAAGGTACATTTGGCCTGCGTCCAAACTCCGCAAGGGCCACTCATAGTCACAGTGTCCAATTACTGCTGGCTTGACTATAAAATGCACTTCTTTTTTTTTTTTTCTGAGCTAATTTAAGAATGGGCAGTCTTAATGGCTTCAGCACAAAGAGGGGTTTTGCTGCATCTTTCAATGGAGGAAAATAAAGTTATGTTCAGAACAGAAACCAAACTGGTGTGGGGTGGAGACTGTCCAAACAGCAACGTATGGATAGAAAGGTAAACCGTGTTTGGGTTGACCTTTCAGAAGATGTAGAAAAACCAAAATTTGCTCAGTTCTGAGTTTTTTGAAGGATATAGTTAGGATGTCAAAGGAGATTTTAAAAGAGCAAGGAGAAATCCGAGAACGACAGCACTGGACATTTGCACAGGCAGCCATAGGACATGGGGGAAACACTACCCCAATTCTGAGGGAGTGGATGACATTGATGATGACGATAACGGCAGGGGGGGAGCGTCTAATGCATTCTTCCAATCTGCCAGGCTCTGCAATAAGCACTTTCTTCTCCTTTAACATTTCCAACTTTCCTACAGGAGTTTACAGATATTTTACAGATGAGGAGAAGCCGAGGCTAATGTCGCTCAAATGACTCATATAGCATCATGCAGTTGGTGAACAGGTTACAGGACTGGAGGATTTGTCTGACTTCAATTCATTCTTCTTTGAATACCTTAAAATACTTTCTCGGGCTTCCACAGGCTCCCAGCTTTGCAGGCTACACTGAGTGTCCGAGGACGTGTGTTTATGCCCAGCACTGGTCAGGGCGCTACGATATTCATGAGCTGCCCAGTGATGGTCTGCAAACGGAAACATTTCTTAGAAAGAAGCTGCTGAGAATCTAGGCAGTGCCTGATTGTAGAACAGCTCTTGAGAGGTAGGATTCATCACGCTCTGCTCCTCAGAGGCCACCATCTCTGCCTCAGTCTGTCCTTGGAAATCCTCACATCTAGTGTCATCTACTTACAGTGTTTCTGAGGTCACTAATTTTCAATCATCTCCCTTGTCTACCATTTATCCAACAGGGAAACATTAATTTGTGCTTTAGGTAAAGAAAGGATGGGGGAAAGGGGACTATTACATTAAAAAAAAAAGAGAGAGAGAGAAAGGAAGGGAGCTTCAAAGACCTCTTTCTCCAGCACCAAACCTGCCACTTGCACACTGAAATGTCAGAAAAATAAACCCAGGATTTATGTCTGAGGATGCTGGAAAGCAGCACCCGACCTTGCTCTTTCTTTCCTTGCAGGGGGAAAATCAGATGCATCTTTCAGATATATTCACTCCAAATTTCAGAGGGTTTTTAAATACACATGTTCCTGACACAGCAGAGTTATCAATCAAAATGTTAAATCCTTGATAGGCTCGGTGATGGGGAGTTTGAACACCATTTCTTTCATCTTGCAGTGTCTCACTGAGGGCTTCGTTTGGAGAGAGACCAAAAAGCCACATTGGGGTAACGAGGAGGGATAAAAAGGAAGAACCGTCTGTTCCGATTTGCCGATCAGCAACCTGGAGAACACAGCACATCGTCTGTCAAGGAAAATGAGGACATTTTTTCGGGTCTCTTTGAATCCTGAAAAGATACACATGCTTTGGGAAGAGAAAAGGGATGTCTCAATTCTTAAGGCAAACTTTTCAAAGACCTGAGAGCTGGGTGGAGCCAGCACGGGTCCTTGTGAATTGCCACTGGTGGGCTGTCTGATATCTTAGAGCATGGGAGAGAGTTGAAGACATTGATCATCTAAATGAGGTCTATGGTCAGGCGTCTGCACAGAACTCTGCTCAATGACTGAGGGAGGCCTGAGGGTGCTGCACTGGTGAACTACCTGAAGAGCTGGCCAGACTCACCAGGGGCTTACTTTCCCTGAAAGCACCAAGACCCATTTCTGCCTCTCCTTCATCTTATTATAACCCCATAGGCTTTTCTAAAAGCCCCCGTAAGTTCAGCTTGGGCCCTCTTGTGTTTACTTTAATTAATAATTCTGATCCACTGAGAGCCAGGAAGATCCCTTAATTCTATGCGAAAGTAGGTCACGGTATCTTGGTTTGCCCTGAAGCACCCCTACATTATCATTCCTTCAACAAAATTTCATTCCTTCTATGACACATGCCCTTCATTCTGAGGATGTCCAGACCAACAAGACAGGCCTCCTCCTCCTGGAAACCCGATGCAAAGAAAAGGGGCTATCATTTGGACAAGTGATAATATGCTCTTGGAAAGAATGGTGGCAGGGAGCTCATCCCATCTGCAGGGGCCACAGGAGGCCTCTCTGCATCACATTTGAGAGATTATTGGAAGTCACCCAAGGAGAATGCAGAGATCATATGGGTGAAGCTATATGTGTGTTGAGGATGATGAAGCACAGAAATGCATCCTATAAAATATTGTATTTATTCTTGGGAAATGCAACTCTGATTATGTCACAGCCCACGGTAAGCCCATCCTGCCAATAATATTATAGACTGTTAGTTGTGCTATTCAAGGCTCAACCATGTTTTCTTCCTTTGTGCAATATCACCTCAGTACCTCCCTGTGAATATCATGGCATGGTCTGGTCACATCAGATGCCTCCTGTCATAAAACCTGCCAGTGGTAGCCTGCTCCTAAACATTTCATGTTCTGTTACTTTAGTCTGGAATGTTCTCTACATCCACTTTCTCTACCCATCAACATCCTCCTGACTCACATGGAATAGCCTTTTGCTTGAAACTTTCTTCAGGTCTGGTTGCAGAATAAATCTCCTGTTAACGATGTGTGTGTGTGTGTGTGTGTGTGTGTTTAGATTTGCAGAAAGGTTACAAAGGTAGTACAGAGAGATCTCATCAACCCTCCACTCAGTTTTTCCCTACAATTAACATCTTATGTTACATTACCACAATACATTTGCCATAACCAAAAAACCAACGTTGGCACATTACTATTCATTAAACTCCATGCTTAATGCAGATTTCATTAGTTTTTCTGCCAATATCCTTTTACTATTCCAGGAGCTAATACAGGACATAACATTGCATTTAGCTGCCCCTGTGTTTTCATTGAATTTTGCTTATATGTCTGAATTAGGACTGGTCACAATCTGCTTTGTGTTAGGGTTTGATAATGAGAGCCTCATAATGTGGAATTCTGGGATACAGGAATATCATCTCATAGTATTTTGTGAGAAAGAACATTCCTATTGACACCAAGTTCCAATCAATCTTCCAGAAGACATACTTTGGAGTTGCCAGTAGGGGTTATGACCAAGTCGTTCAGAGAAAAAACAACATGACAACCTGTCAGCCACTCCATGAGCCACCCCATTTGGACACAGTCTTTACGAGGTTAAAGAAAAACAAAATGCATCATTAGTAGTTAGTTACAAAGATGGACATTCTTGGCTATTACTCTGAATGACCCCAATAATGATGTGCAACTGGCATCTTTGATATCAGGGTGAAATGCAAAGGTGATATTAAAAAAAAAGCTGAAAACAAGTCAAATGGAAGACTTAGCAACATTGTGAGCTACAATCCTGTTTGTTAGGGTTATGAGGCGATTGTAACTCTGGTAAAGAAAACTCCTTTCCCTCTTTCAAGGAAAGGAACAATAAACCATGGGAATCTCCAAGATGGCATTGCTAAACCAAAATTCTAAGAGGCTGGTAGTAATATATACCTAAATTATTTCTAGATAACCCCATTCAGCTTTCAAGAATGACAGTGTGGCAATGGAGAGATTATTGGCATCTTATTTTCTGTATGCAGAAAAAGAGCTTCTGAACCATCCCAGGACCTCGACTGAGGTATCAGTGATCTTGCAGGATCGTTGGGCAGGAAGAAGTCAGAGCAAGACAAAATAGATACTGTCTCATCACCCTATTGGTGAACTACCTCTTGTAATAGTTATTTCTTGCTGGATAATAAATCATCCCAAACTTGTTAACTTAAAACAACAAACGTTTATTACCTCACAATCTCTGTGGTTCAGGAATTCAGGAGCGGTTCTGGGAAGTAACTGGGAGGCTCTAACTCAGGATCTCTCATGAGGTTTTGTAAGGGTCACCCAGGGCAATGGTTATTTCATGATTTCAGAGGGGTAGGATTAATTTCCAAGCAAACTCATGGTCTATTGCAAGCCTCAGAATGTCTACTTTCAATCACACTCTTGTAGTTATGGGCAAGACTCAGTTTTTCATCACATGTATCTTTCTATCAGCCACCTGCATGTCCTTATGACATAGTAGATGGCTTCCCTACCACCTGGACTACCTGTTCTATGGCAGGTGGCTTCCCCCATCAAAAGGTATAAGAGAAAGGGAGACAGAACCTAAGGTGCAAGCAGCAGTCTTTTGATAATTTGTAACATGCCATCCTGTCTGATGCATTCTGTTTCATAGAAAGGAGTCACAGTCCAGCCTGTATACAAAGGGAGGGAAACTCCCTAAGAAACTCAAAGATACATCTTTAAAGCTACCATGCTGTCCTTTGCAGTGTAGACAAGCAAGATCCATGTTTCATAAACATGAATTAAACATCTATATTCCAGGAATTATATCAAGAGAGGATCATAGGACCTGGCGCAGCAGTAGCACCAAGTAAAGGTTTGAAGAATTAGCTATAACCTTCCTTTCATGTTAAATTAGAATAAGTATGCAATGATGAGAAAATTAAACCATTTCCCTGAATTACACCAAAGCTATGTGAACTGAAAATGCTAATTCATGCCTATGTGTGGTCTACTGAGGTAATTCCAAGACCTTTGCAATTCTAGACCAAAGGCTGGCAAACTTAGTTTTAAAGAGCCAGATAGTGAATATTTTCAGCTTTGTGGGCCATGAAGTCTCTGTCACAACTACCCAACTCTGCCACTGAAGTGCAAAAGCAGCCACAGACAAAACCTAAATAGAAGATTATGGCTGTGTTCCAATAAAGCTTTATTTACAAAAACACATGGCTGCCCTATGTGTCATGGTTTGTTCACTACTATTCTAGACTGTAAACTTTTTAAAACCATTAGATGGCACACTCCTTGAAAGGGGTTGAGTCTTTTTTTCAGCTTTGCATCCCTCTACCTAGTATAGCACACGAAGGAGTAAGCACATGCAAAAGCTGTTCAAGAATGAATGAATGAACTGATGCTCCAGGTAACATCAAAGGATAGATTCAACATAGGAAAATCTTTATTGGAAACAGTGAAGCTATATTTTATGTCTAGAGTACCTTCTGAACAACTTCAGTTCACTAATTCCTGTGTCCATCTTGCCATACAACCCACAGGCTAGCCTGGCATGCCAAGGCCTCCTTGCAACAAAGACCTGTCATGTCTAAATTATTGACACAATAGACCATTGTAACTCCTTTGGACTCATTAGGCTTAATTATGTCAAGGTCTCATTGAGGACTCTTTAAATCTGAAGATTCGTGAGATAATAAAATATAATAGCTCCTTCGGAGCCATAAAGGTCTCTTTATGTCATGGGCTATTTGGAGATTCAATATTCCATAAGATTAATATCACAATATTGTAAAAATGACAACAATTACCACACCCTCCATGTCTACCAAGTGTAATTTAATCATTAGGATTTAGATAGGCTGACTCCTCATTCACTCTTGGGGTCTCTGTCAAGGAGGAAAGGTGAAGGATTATGTGGCTTCACTGTTAGCCACTCTCCCATCATATCTGCTTCCTGGTACTCAGATCCTTCTGCTTTGGTACAGCTCCATCTTGGTTCACCCTGGTACAAATCTCCTTGGCTTCTCACCTGGGAGAGGCATGCCCAGGTGAGACTATTATCTTTCATCCTGTCTCTGTACATTTAGATGCCAGACATGTAGTAGGTTATAAGTCACTGTGAAAGAACCAATAACCTTTGATAAGAAATTATCGATAGTGGTCATCTTCATTTTCCAAGATGAGCTCAGAAAAGGTTGATACTCAACTATAACTGAAATAATGTGTTTTTGTAATGAAAGAAGCAGAAAAGAGAACTACTGCCATATTATCTGAGAGACATAATGGACAAATAATAAAATTCAAGGATGAATATTTGTTTACCCTTCAAAAATTACTGTATATTTGAGAAAAGATAGGTTTAATAATAGGTAGATTAGGGCGTAGATGACTAACGATGGCATTTGAAAATTAAAGTATGTTCAATTATAAAAGACATAGAAACCTTAAAATCAATATTTAATAATAAGAAACAAACAAGTCACCTGTAATGTCTCCACCCTAACAAAATTGTAGTTATTTGGTATGGTGGACAGACAGTAAAGTGGTCTCCATAATCCTGCCCTCTGGTTCACACCTTTGTGTAATTCCCTTTCTTTGTCAAGTATGTACAGAGCTTGAAGCTTGCTACTTGCCACTAGAATAAGGTAAAGACAATGAGGTATCACTCCCATAATTATGTTACATTACATGGTAAAGGTGAGGAGATGGCACACCTATGATTACATCATGATATATGGCAAAGGTGATGGGATGTCATTCTTGTTGTCACACTACATTATATAAGACTCTGTTTTACTAAAACACTTATTTTTGCTGGCTTTAAAAATACAATCAGTTATGAGCCCTTTGGCAGCAAGGCAATAAATGCAACCAATCAGTATTCTGAGTGAGCTTTGAAGCAGATCTTTCTCCAGTTCAGCCTCCAGATGAGAATATACCCCTACCCAACACCCATATTGCAGTCTTGCAGAGGACTGAGCTAATCTGTGCCTGGACTGTGGACCCACAGACCCAGTGAGATAATAAATGTGTTTGAGGCTTTAAGCCACTAAGTTTATAGTAATTTGTTACACTGCAACAAAAATACTAATATAATAGATATTTTGGTTCCAATCATGTTTTCATCTAAAAATTAGAACCACGATTCCAGAACCTATATCATATATTGCTTTTTTATCCAATGTAAGATCTTATGATATTACATTTTATTTTAGAATATAGGCCTCTTAAATACAAGGACTTTGTCTGTCTTGTGTACTATTATATCCAAATGCCTAGGACAATACCTGGTACTTAACAAGTGAAAAATAAACATCTGTTTAGTTAGCAAATGAATAAATACAATTATTTTATAGCATTGCTAATATTTCAAAATATTGATATGCCATAGTTCACTTAGCTAATAAACAGTTGTTTTGTTTTTAATTAATTTGGTAGTTATATGTGACGTGATAAATGTATTCACTCATATAATGTAAGTCACTTGGGTATTATTTCCTTAGGATATGTACCAAAAGTATTATTAAGTTCCATGAGAACAAAAATTGTTTCTGTAATCAGAGTTGTATACCCAACATTTAGCACAGTGCCTAATATGCGATATATCCTAAAAAAAAATACGCTGAATGAATAAATAAATAAGAATTTCTTCTTGTTCTTAATTAATATGGCTCACTTGTTTTAGTCTGCATTTATTTATACATTATTAAAATCATTTATCAGTGTCACAATCATTGTGTGAGAATGTAATTATACTCTATCTTTCCCACCATTCAGCATTAAAATTTTAAAAATTAGTCAATTAATAGAAAAAAATGCATAATTATTTTACTTTATATTTTTTGGTTACTATGAAGACTTATCATTTATCCTCATGCTTCTTTATAAGTTAAATTTGCTCTTTGATGGATGGTCTTTCCTGTTTGTTTTTTTTTTCCATTTATAAATTGAGATTTCAGTATTTTATTTATTTATGAATTTTCATGAACTTTTTATGTAATAGTGATATTTATCATTGGTCTGCCACATTTGCCACAAATATATGTTTCTGGTCACTTTCAAGGATTTTGAATATTGAAGATGGTATAAAATTTAAGGCTTAACTTCACTTAAAATGTGACTTAATTTCCTCAATATTGTATATGATCCTAGTAACAGAGCTTCAAGACACATGAATCAAAATTTCATAAAATTTTAAGTAGAAATAGATAAATCCATAACCATAGTTGGAGTAATTAACACTGATACTGCAGTAACAGATAAAATAAGTTGAAAAAAACCTTGGTAAGTATATAGAAGATTTGAATAACATTACTTTTTTGCTTTCATTAGCAATTGTAGAACATTCCATTCTGTTCAATGTTTTTACAGCAGAATACATTTTCCCCCAGGTTACCATGAAACATTCATTAATATAGACTATCTATTGTGTCATAAAGCAATTTTCCATAAATGTAATCACAAAGGAATCAAATTAAAAACATTACCAGAAAAACATCTTAAAACAATTCAAATAATTGAAAATTGAACAGAACACTTCTAAGTAAACCATGATCC